>NW_015115090.1:46699-49696 GCF_001443285.1 Poecilia latipinna
CTGCCAAATTCATTTTTGTGTTTTTGTGCAATGACAATAAAGTAAGTCTAAATCCAAAATGTTATAAACCTAAATCAAAACATGGAGAATTGATGTGTTAACAGTGCCATGGTGACGTTTTCTAAGGTAAGAGCCATCCTGATGTTCTGACTGAAAAGGGAGCTTCCAAAGAAATATTGAAACTGAATTATTAAGTAATAATTACTGAAGTAGAAGAATTGATGTTTTGTGTAGCGGTTCAAATTCTGATAATTTCTGTCTTTAATTTAATCAAAAATAAACATATATTTTTGGTCTTGGGGATGTTTTCATTTGATGCTCTGGGTAATAATTACTGTAATTTATGTACTTATATTATGTGATTTTAGAGAAGGAAGTGAATCAAAAATTACACTTCTGACAGAACTACCAGTTTGCTCATAAAATATAATTTCCTCTTACAACAACATGATCTGTCCCAGCTTGAAACTAGATATTTGATGTGAAATGAGAAGGAATGACTCAAACAACTTAGCCACATCTGAGGTGTTCACTTGTGTTAAAATGCAGTTTCTTACCTAACAATGCCTGCTGCTTTAGTTTGTTTAGGAAATATAACTCAGTTCAGTGAATGTGAAAAACAGACCTCTACAACGGTGCCAGTGGGCTGCAGCCTGGTCAGCCTGCTGAGAAGCAAACAGAAGTACACAGCGGGAGCCGAGATTTGGAACCTTTTTCCTGGGAACCACCGTCCTTCACCAGATAGAACTTGTACTTTTTAAAATGATATCTAATTTCTATATTTGCGTTTGGAAGCTACATTTAACTTGTATTTGGGAACAGTGATTGTGTTTGCAGTAAACAGTATGTCTATCATATATTTATTTTTCTATATATATATATATATATATATATATATATATATATATAAAAAGTGTTAAATAAACATTTCTTAAAGCATTTGATCAGACTACATACTGACAGTCTTATTGGTGCTAAAACATAGCATGAAAGAAGAGATACACTTAGACATGACAACAGCCAATAATCAGGACAACACAAATAACATTACACTTCACTGCTAAGGCCAGGTTTAACTAAATAACCGAATAGTGATGCTGAACTGAGCATGCCTATCAATGACATTGTCACTGTGAATTTCAATGCTGATTGTTTTATTTTGTCTGATATTCCCAGTTAAGGAGCTGTGAAAAGAGTAATTTTACATTACTTTAGCAACAAACACCTTTTTGCTGAACCCCAGATACATAATGGCTAAAGCAGCAGTTTCTATCAGTCTCACTCCCAGAACCAGACAAATATGTCACGCTATTGTGCAAAATAAAGGCATAATCCCCTATGTCTCTAGTACCACTTGTACTATGAATTTGACTGACACAGATTGCAGAGGATAAGGTTTCAGAGCAAAATTTATAGCCTGAGATACCAAGCAAAATCTGGCTTATCAGTGAGGCATAAAGAACTGTCATGTTTCCTCAGAGGAAACTTGTCTTCTAGCCCTTTTGACAGCATTTCAATTTCAGCGATTTCCTAATTTTGTCACTGTAAGCAATTGTTGAAAATGCTGTTTCCTATTCCGTGTCCTCAACATTGTTGAACTAATATTATATTTCTGTCATGCATACTGCAGGTTTAATTAATCTTGTGACCATTTATTCTTCAGAATATCATTAATCTTCTGTAATTATTTTTTGTGTAATTGCAAAGATCTAAAAAGAAACCATGAAACAATTTAACGAATTTCAATGAGTGAGTGAGTGAGTGAGTGAGTGAGTCTGTAAATGGTTTTACTGGTTTAATCCTCCAAACTAAAAGTAAAGCCTGCTTCTAAAAGGGTCTGTCTCTGTATGTGTTTTTAAAATTGACTCCTGGTCAAAAAAAATCAGCTGCAGCTTAAATTCCATTTGAGGACCTTTAGTCTCCAAACAGTCAATGTAGCACCTTAGGTAATTGTGCAATAGATCTCTGCCAGATGGTGACCCACTATCAGTGAAGCAGTAATAGAGACTGAACTCTTGCAGGCTAATTTTCTCTGGCTCTGAGAGAGATTTTTCAGGAACCCCTTATTGCTCTTTGATGTAGTTTTAGATCCACATTTCCACAGTCCAGCTCTGAGCAATCATTTCCTGGGTAACTCAGGCAATGTCTACACTCAAAGCTTTCTACAGTTGTGGATGTAATTTAGGGATTTGAGATTTTAGTAAGCTGTCTTTTGATTGAGATCTAACAGGTGTTTACTACTCCCTCACACAGAAAACTTAACACACAGAAAACTTAAATCCTCACAGTACCCTCTCCTCAAAGGCGGCTACCAGATGCCCAAAAAAGTCCAAAAATCAACCCAACCAGGGTGGGCTGAGGGGCGACGGAAGGAGGGACAGAGTCCATGACAAACACAAAATAACTCAGTCCAACACAAAAGGCATGGTTCGGCGAAGCCTGCCGTGGATTGTCCAGTGGGCGGAGATGGACCCCTGGGGGTGGGTTCGGTGGGCGTCGCCAGCGCAGGAAGCACTCAGGCCTCAGAAGGTGGTGACTGAGAAGCATGGTTTAAGTTGTTCAGTTTGTTACAAAATAAGGTGTTGGTCACCTCTGCTCCCCTGTCAGTTCCTCTTTTCCCTTATCCTTTCACCTACCATCTACCTCCAACACAACATCAATGATCTTTAATTACAATTACACATTTTACATCATCTCAAGTTCAATGTCAAAATTACATTTATAACCTTTTTAGTTTCTCTGATTTAGCATTCATTTATAATTTTACTTACTTATTAGTTACTCTTATTATAATCATGATGTGAGTTATTACAGACATTTCTGAAAAGAAACCATGAATTCTAATTATTATTCTTATTATTTGACACCATGTTACAGTTACTTCTTTCACCGTTAAGTACTTCCATAAGTATAAGAGTAAGTGTAAATATTCTTATAATCAAACCAACATCAACCACTGGTTAAACCAATATTAATCATCGGTTTAATCATAAGTTA
>NW_015115090.1:53819-70872 GCF_001443285.1 Poecilia latipinna
ATTTCTGAAAAGAAACCAAGAATAATTCATTATTCTAATTATTTGACACCATGTTACAGTTACTTCTTTCACCTTTAAGTACTTCCATAAGTATAAGAGTAAGTGTAAATATTCTTATAATCAAACCAACATCAACCACTGGTTAAACCAATATTAATTATTGGTTTAATCATAAGTTATCATTATTCATTTAAGTATTTTACTCCGGGTTTTATCCAATTACACAAAATGTTTAGATTTTATTCTTTAAACCTTTAATGCCTTGAAATGAGCAATCTGAACTATTTTTATTCACTGCAGGCTGGAAACTTCCTCTTTCTTCAGGAAACCTGCTCTTCCTGTTACATAACTCTCTTTCTGTCTGACTATGATTTTTTTATGATTAAATAGAAAAAAGTAGAATTAAAGCAAAGTTTGCAGGACACAATAACAGCCAGATTAATTTTATTACAGTCTGACTCTACTGTTGGGTTTTGTGTCACTTGTGTAATTAATTTTAAAGGTAACTTTATTTATTGTTACCATTACACTAAAATCTCAAGCATGGGGAAGTGGGATGATCTTGGCTTTTCTTGACAGGTGGAATAATAATAATTTAGGAATTTAAATGTATGAACTCACTCAAGTTTTTCATTGGCCATTGGCAATAATTGACCTTCTTGGTCTTTGGAGACATAAGATATATGAGAATTAAGAGAGTTAATTGGATCTTTTGCAGCATCTGTGAGCCAAAGCTTTTTCTTCCCTTCTCCAGCCTTATCAGAAGTGCTCAGAAGCACTGCATTCTCCATGAATAGGAAAATGAAATGTGCACCATCAACACTGCATGACAGTATGGCTCATCCATAAAATCCTCATACATTTTTAACAACACTGCTGCTGAATGATACGCAATCACCAAGAAGAACACACCTTTCATAACAGGCTAAGTGACTTTACTATTAAAGCTTTAATTAGTAGCTAACATGCTGAGTGCTGGGTTGCAGTAAACTCTGATGTTTTCTGTACTAATCTAATAACATGTCACTAGGTCCTTTTCAATGTTTATGAAATAATATTTTCCAACCCTTCTACTTAAAATGTTCTTTTAAGTTTAAATATCAACGTCTTCACTTCCTCACCCTCTGCAGGAGTGTAACAGAAAACAGAACGGTAAACTTCCTAGACAGGCTCCTGCTGGTACTTCAGCAGATTAGCATTAAGAGATGCTCACTGGCTCCTTAAACAATATTGCCTTCCAAGGCCTCAATGGATTATAATGAAGACACAATATCCACATGGCTCTGGACCTGCTGGCCCCTTTTCTCATCAAGCCTGTTCCATCTGTCCAAAACAGAGCCAGTTTGGAGGCTGCCTTAATCAGCCTCTCCAGAGGCGCCACATGAAGGCCAGGGCTACTATCAGGGGTTTTTTTTTTGTTTGTTTTTTTAATCATGCTGCATTGTGGTCATAAAACAGCTGTAGCTGTCCCTGGGTGCCTCACAGCAACAAAACAGCAGATAGTAAACCGTTATTTACCTTCATTTTTCAGATTTTACAGACCATGATTCAAGTTTTCATTTTGGAGGTGATTTTTATCATTTGATCACAGTGCCAAAATCACTCACTCATTAAACAAGTGCTTTGCTTGTTTAAAATATTTATTTATTATGTTCATTTTTATCACTATTATTCTTTCATCCAAATTTCTTTTAATGCCAGTGGCTATGAGTTCTTAAAAGATGTACTTTGATGATGGTGTAGTGGATAGATGTGTTGCTTTCAGTTATATTAAGGTAGATAAATAATCAGCTTTACTTAATAATCATTGATTATCTTATCACAGTTTAAAGTATTCATGTATTATTTCAAAAGTGTTTCTGAATAAATTATGAAATATGATCATTCATATCATTGCTATAAGACAACAGCATTTCATCTAAGTGCAATACTTCAAGGTCATAATAAAACTGACTTTTTGAATGCTGTCTGACTAACATTAACTGGTTTTCATTTGCCCCTGTGACTTTACAAGTGTAGAACCTTCAAACACAAATTTGATGATGTTCTAATGATAGTCAGACATGACTGCAGCAAAGAACTGTAAAGATATTTTACAAGTAACGGGACTGGAGCAGAGAAATTTAGTAGTATGTTTCCATCCCATCTCCGTTTTACTTCAATCGATAAATTAATGAAACACATTCCATCATGATACTGAGCTCTAATAATGGGTTCAAACTGCAAAACTATGTTTGTATTCTAAAGTAGTGGCACTACTGATAAATGCAGGGTTATTCTGAAGTGCAATATTATTTTATTAAATAAAGCTGTGGTTCTTTATCACTGCGTGAGCTAATTGTGCTCCTCCTGAAACATGATTTCCTACAAATGAGGGTGTAAGGAAGAGAGAGGTTATGTGCCAGAAGATGCATTGTCTTCCTTTAAATGCCCCATTAGGCTTGAGCTAAAGGATTATGAGAGTCCTCTTTAGTTAGGCTATTCCTCACCCTGACATGCCATCTCTTAAGGGTATCCCTGCCGTTAAGGCTCTCTGAACTGTGTTTAAACAAGGCAAGGGCCTTGTAGGAGGAAAAAAATAAATTATGAGGAATGTCTAGACCTTGCAAAAAAGTGTTGCAATTTTTTTTCTTTGTGAAATACAGCAGCAAGCCTTACATTGATCTGTATTTCTTCTTTCATAAAAAAATATTTCAATGCAGGGTAGGTTTTCTTAAAAAAGCTGACAAAGAATATAGGAATTAAATGTTTCTGAGTCATTTCACCATGGAAAATGGATGAGGCCGGTTCTATTTTTACCCATTAATTAGGAACTGGCTCACACAATGGCAATTATTGTGAAAATGTTCCAAAAGAGGATTAGTTTTCAAATGGAATCAAAAGGTCATTCAGCTTATTATAATTCCACAAGCCATCCAGAATATGAACATGCTTTAATACAAGTCACTAAAGGCAAAAGGTATTTAGGGGCTGTGGTTGGATCACCTTCTAAAAAGATGAGAAGCAATTCAAGTTTTTTCCTTTAGTTGCTGAACAACAAAGAGGATTCCCATAAAACAGAAAAAATACACAAACGTTTCAAAGCCATTAGCAAAAATTTCTGTACAGAAACACAATACATGAGCAAAAATATCTCAATGCTTGAGAAATATTTGAGTTCTTACAACATCTGTTGAAAAGGTCAAATGAATGGTGCTACTCTTACATCCGTATAAATCTCTGAGCGACTCATACTGAGATCTGTCTTGGATTTAAGTAAATCAGACACCTGGTCATCCTGTTGTTCCAGTTGTGGGAGGTCAATGGAACCTGATGGGTAATTTCCTCAAACCTTCATTAAAAGAACCACAGACAACGTATATGAATTTTATGACCAAGCTTTTGCAAAAGGAGAAGTCTCAGCAAACTGCTCCTCCGAGCCGTTCACTGAGCGTTCTAAAGACCCTTGGTTACAGCTTGTCTTTTATTATCAAGCAAAAACAGGGAGGATAGGTAAGGAAGACAGCAGAGACAAAAAATACTACTGCACAAAGACAGTTTCTAAAATAGGGAGTATTCCGGTTGATAAGGAGGCACCTGTGGAAAGTAATTTAAGGTCTGGGAAACACACAGATAACTGTTTCACAGGAAGACGAACAGGCAGATGTGACCTCCAGGTCAGTTTATACACACATAAGGAAGAGATCACTTTAAACTGGAAATCACAATAATTCTGAATTTTGATTAACTATTGATTAACATTAGACTGAATATGAACTAAAGTAATAACAAAATGATAATACCAAAAAATCTCTAACAGAACCCATCAATCTAAATCTACCAGCCTTCAGAAGTTCCACTGATGTCAATGATGTATGAAGCCTGGCGCACAGAAAGATGTTGCCTTCCCTCCCAACAGCCTGTCATGCAAGGAACACTGGTCATGCTCGACCAGCAAGTTCAAGTGGAAAACTTTGAAAATTTGAAGAAGAAACTGGGAAGTTTGTTTTTCTGCTAACCACAAAGGCCAGAAAATAAGAGATGCCGTACATCCAGTGGTGCAACCCTTGAGTAAGGGAACCTGTATGGGGGAAGTTTACTGCCATACGTTGAGAGCACACATTTTCAGTTTGCAAGCAGGATTTCATGTCCTTGCTCTCAAAACATGTAATGCTTGCACTTAAAACATCTGCTCTCTTTCAAATATTATCTGTGCTTTCTTGAGAATTCTTTTCTGTTCTCTCGCGTAACAAAAAGAACCATCGCCTAGCAACCTGCCCAGCCAATAGAGTGAGGGGGTTATATTGAGTATGCAAGCCTCCTCTATGGTGCGTTTGTTTCCTTCTAAAAAGAGCAGGTATATTGCTGCATTAATTTCCCGAAGAGCGGACTCTTTACACATTAAAAAGACAGATTTACAATTGAGAAGTCTATAATCAGAATAGAAGTTACAGAACACATAACTACCAACATTTTAGCCCAATTCGGATTTCCCATTCATTACTGCCAATCTACAGCTAAATAAGCTGTTATCTTGAAATCGTCAACTTAGTGATGTATTACAATATCAAAGACAGTTGAGCATTTACGTTGTTAGACAGCACTGTTAGAAACCCTTACAGTGCTGTCTGCACTTCCTTTACAAAGGGTTTTTCTTGAGGTCTAGCTAACCCTTACAAATGACTTGTTTGGATTTGGGTTGTGTTGCTGCTTAATGCACTTCTCAAGCTGACAGCAGCTTCTCTTCTCAGAGACAGTTACTGCTGAATAACACAGAGGCAGTGGCCCAATGTAATGTAAACATGTTTAATACATAAATCTACACTATTTGCTTGTTCTTCACTTTCAGTGGTATACTTGAATTATACAGTAAACAAACATATCTGTTTGATAAGTTTGTCTTTCAAAACTGTAATTAGACAGGAAAGGGCAGCTAACCTTTGGTTATATGATATAGCATAGTTCATACAGGATAAACAAGTGAGATGGCCCTTTAACTTGTCACAGCCTGGCAGTGAAAAACATCTGATGATAAACAAAGAGAATCAGGTGTAAAGGAGAAACAAATGATCAGACAGTTCAGAGAACAAATAGTATTTATGCTCACAGATCAGAGCTGAAAAGTTATGTGCCCCAAGTGCACTGCTCTCTTACAAAATATGAGACATATTCAGAGAATTACAAAGACAAATACAGCAATTATGCAGAAATGTCATCCAAATCCTATTTTATCTTCCACAATGTAGACCTGAGGAGGTTCCCAAACTGTGGGGCGTGTCCCCCTGGGGTTTGGGGGAGGGACCGTGCCATTGCAGGGGGGGGCGCGGGAAGCCGTCTGGATGAAAAAAATAAAAAAACATGAACGCTGTATGCGCTGGGTTTTTACCTTAGAATGGCCAACTCTCTGTTATTCCTCTGCCAATTTGATACAGTAGGGGCTTCCGCACTTCCCATATCTGTGTCCTCTGTTACTTTTATCAGCAGTTAAAACTGTTTAATCCGTTGTTAACATGTCGTAGCCTGTTTTTCCGAGCCGCCTTTAAATGCAACATGAGAGCTACGACGCGAGCGCTGGGTTTACACCTGTGGGAAGTGAAGGAGACCTGCTGCTGCTGTGCAGAGCTACGCAGGTGTGTTAGAATCATGGCACCAAACCAGCAAAACGCAAAGAACTTTTCACAGTTTTTCCCCCAAACTAACAGACTGCTGAGTAATGCTGTTGGATGCAGGTAAAGTTAGCTAAAAGATGACTAGCTAATATCAATACAGCACCTTAAGCTTAACAAGTAGCCTGTAGGCTACCGATGTTGTTGTCTATGTTCAGCTACGATTTATTTTGTCCCCAAAAAAGTCGATTCCCCCACCCACTTGTTCGTCTGGAGCCAGGGCTGACTATAACAGGGAGTCTCTAAGAATCCACAGTATACAATACATTATTTAGAGAAAAATAATATCATACCAACAGTTGAACATGGTTATGGCAGTTTAATGATCTGCCATAACCATGGCAGATCATGGTCATGATCAAAACAATGATCAAGATTTGGGAGGTTGTTCATATTGGAAATCAATCACATGTAGATTTCCAGCTCTTCAAAAACTCCTGCTCTTTCTGAACCTCCCCCTTCAGGAAGTCATCACAGTGCTCCTCTATTACTGGCTAGTCTGAAGGAGCTGAAGGGGGCAGACCTGGAAGAGCACTGCTTTGTGAGGTGTAAGCTTGGGAGCCACAGTTTTGAGGAGGAGCTGCGTCTCGGATGCAGCACTCGGCTCCAGCAGGCATTTTGCACAGCTGAATGACTGGTACAGAAGATTAAACATGCATGAATAAATCAAGGCAACACTCAAGGTTTGTTTTTGATTAGGGAATAACAAGGTAAAGCTCAAAAATCTTGATTTTACATGATATTGCACCTTGAACAAATATGTAAAAAAAATATTTTTTATAATTTTTCACATTAGCCCAGCAAAATTTGGATATGTTTTCTCCTTTCACTGTACACAAACCCAATTAGAGTGTTAAGTGTATGATGACAATAAGTTGTGTGAAAATATTTCCACTAGTAGTTGACACTATTGGCTGCTGAACAGCTTTATTTCTATAAAATAGTGAAGATGATAAATTTATAGTTCTTTCCATTTTCTTAATCCATGCTTAAAAAGCAACACTTTCCATGAGCCCTGAGCTTAAATTATGACATTGACTGAATTGTAGTTGTTGTGCTGGATGTTCTGCAGCTCCATGCTTCCTGGTGGGGACATAAGCTCCATTATCCTGGTACTTACTGAGCGCTTTTTGGAAGTGGGTTAGTTGTCAAACAGCTCTGAAAATCCTTCGCTTTTGGCTGTTCTTGACACTCTAGTTGAACCCATCCTATTAACACAGGATTACTGGGGAGAGGCCATGTCTCCTTGACAGGGGAATAGAGCAGAACATTTGAGGAGGGGTGATTTTATCTTATGGTTTTTAATTGCTCAAGCATCTATTTATGTTACTTTCAAGATGTGCCAGCAGCTTTATTTTTTTTTTTCCCAGAGGAAAAAAAAAATCAAGGTTCAGCAGAAATAGCCAATATCACATGCTAATGGATTTACTGCTGCAACATCAAAGAAAGAACAGAATGGTCTTAATAGAAAATGTTTTCTGAACCTGTTTTAACAGATGCCGTCTTCTTTTCTTAAACTACCTATCTGTTAAACTGTTTGGTCCGGGAATTGTAGGGTAAGCTGAGTTTCCCGGTTTTTGGTTGTAGGGTGAGATCCTGAGGCAAGGTGAGAGGAGCGGCCGAATCTGACGGCCAGCTGCTGGCTGGTTTGTGACTTCTCCCACTTTCTTTTAATTTGTTTTGCCACGACTCCCAGTATCTTTGTATTCAGACTTGGGTTTAATAAAACCTCTCCACCACTAATAATGTAAATTGTTCTGGACTCCTTATGTTGTGTGTCCAGTTGACCGTGACACGAGCACTACTCATATTATGTTTTAAATTTGTATCCAAATGCTCGTTTAGCGTTTTAATGTGTCCTGTGGTAGGAATGCAATGCACCATAAGCCCACGCTTCTAAAAATAGATTTCACTGCTGTTTTTGAGGAAGGTGAATAATACCCAGACAGCAAGCGACGGTAATTCAATGTTGAATTACGGTCAAAAAGGTAGATTTTTGGTTAAGGTTGATGACTGATGAAGGGGCAATCATCAACCTTTACTTACCAGCAGCGAAGCGATCCACCCCCCTATTTACACTAGTGATCTGTCCAGGGATGAATGTACCCAGGTGAAAAAAAGTATACATTAGTATATTTCAAATATACTTACATTTGTGAAAGTACACTTTAAGTATACTAATTATTAAGTGTACTACCTATAAATATATCTGAAGTATACTAAAAGTATGCTTGTACCAATTTCGAAATTAGAACTTTAAACACACTTAAACATAATTGACACTTAAACATAAAGGACATGTCTACGATCAAGATGGCGGCAAGTGCAGCGGTGCGCACTGGAGGTTCTCAAACAAAATCTGAGATTTTTATATATAAAACAGCAGATGGAACAGTGATCATAGAGGATGAGCTTTTAAACTTTATTGTCATTAAAATGAGGACTCTGTCACAAGATGAGATTGTTTTGCTGGTCTCAAGCAACTTCTCGTCTAAATGGATTGAAGAGTCCAAGCGTTTGTTGTTTGAATTTTGCACAACGACAGTGCGCTGCATCAGGCATAAAGGCCCTCAAAAGGACACTAATACCATTAAAGACTGCTTGAAGGTGCTCAATGAATGTGGAGAGAACATTCCCAGGTTTGTCTCTCATTACCTGGATGAGCTACCACCTGTCGGATTTGGCAGCATGGATGCGTCAGCCCTTCTTAGCCGAATGGAGCGGCTGAGCAGGGACGTATTGAGCCTGAAAGAAGCTATGGAGACCCAAGCAAGCGTGAACGAAAACCTTGCAGCAAGTACAGCAGCTATGAATCGCCGGTTGGCTGCTGTTGAGAGTCCTTGCAGCTCATCCGAGCGGGCGGGCGAAGCGGCGGCCCCAGCGCAGGGACCTGCAGCGGCGCTAGCACCGGAGCTATCGGGAAAGAGTGAGGACGCGCTGTCCCAGTATCAAGTATGGAGCACCGTTGTGAGGAGGGCGGCTCGAAAGCAGAAGCGGCCAACAGACAAAGTGACTCAGAACGGCAGAGGAGTGGACGCACGTCCCAACAAGGAGCAGCGGAGAAACGTTGGGATAATTGGCACTGGAGCCGAGGACAGCATTCCAGTGATTACAACCAAACTGGTGAGTGTGTTTGCAACTCGGTTCTCTCCTGAGCTTGATGCTGGAACACTATCTTCCTATCTCTCTGGAAAATTGGGGAAGCATGTGAAATGTCGGAGGATCATAAGAGATTTAGCTCATTCCAGGTCACGGCAGAGTGTAACGAAGTATCTGAAATGTACGACCCACAACTCTGGCCAGCGGGCACTTATGTCCGCCGCTATTTTGAAGCGCGTAAACCCAGAGCTAAAACGGACAGTGTGGCCTCCGGACCAGGGAGTGAGGCTGAGTTACAACGCCATGTACCTGCGATTACATCTGGCGCTTCACGAGAGGAATCGTGTCCTAGCACGGAAATCCGTCATACATAAATGAACATTAATATAGTATCATACAATGTGCGTGGATTGCGTGTGGGACATACAGAGGCGGATAAATCACGTCGTCTTGTGGTGGATAAACTTCTGGAAATGTGTGACGTACTGTGCGTCCAAGAAACTTTTCTACCCAAGCAGGACCTAGAAAGACTAAACTCCCTGCATAAAATGTTTACGGTGCAGTGAATCTACCACTGACTATAACCAAGTTAGTGCGGGTCAGAATTTCCGGTGGCGTTGCAGTGCTGAAAAGATACGATCAGCTGATTAAAGTGACCAGACTGGACGTTGATTGGGCTATAGGACTCGAGTAAATAAAAAGTTCATTATATTGACTATATATACACCTTACAAAAACCCAGAGAATGAAGATGAATATCTCAATAGGCTGACATATGTTGTGTCATTTATCCAGGACAATCCATCCACTTGTGTTTTCATTGTGGGTGATATGACTGCTGATGTGACAGATTGTAAATCTTTGTTTGCCAATCACCTAAAACAGTTTTGTTCCACCAATGAGTTGATTCTCTCTAGTAAAATACTTTTGCCTGTTGACAGCTACACTTACATCAGTGAAGCATGGCACACAACATGCTTAGACCACTGTATCTGCACTGAAGATGCACATGACTCTTTAGAGACCATCAGGATTAATTATGAATTTGCAACATCTGATCATATTCCCTTTTCCTTGTCTATAAAAACGGGCAATTTACCAGACCTTTTGCCCATGAATAATGATACACAAAAAGAAAATATATATTGGGACAATTTGACTGAACATGATCTCAATTTGTTCCGCATCCACTCTGAAACCCTGTTGAATGATATTGTTTCACCAAAAAGTGCAGTTACATGTTTAGACATAAACTGTAAAAATGAACAACATGGCAAAGAGTTGTGTTCACTGTATGAGAAGATTGTAGAATTCCTTCTTATTTCAGGCAGGTCTTTGAATAAAACTAAAAAACACAAAGTACAGCCAGTGTGGAATGATTATGCTAAAGAGCTTCATACAGAGGCCAGAAGGGCTTTCAGAATGTGGGCTGAATTAGGCAAACCCAGACATGGTCCTGTATTTGACTACAAGAAGAGAGCAAATGCTAACTTTAAATATGCCTTGCGGTTTATTAAGTGAATGAAAATGCAGTTAAATCAGAGTCACTAGCAAGAAAATTACAACTCACCAGTCCTTCTGAATTTTGGAAAGAAATAAAAAGAGTTAACAATCTAAAAGCACCCTTGCCAACGAATATTGATGGTGTAATTCAGGGGTGTCCAAACTTTTTGCAAAGAGGGCCAGATTTGGTAATCTGAGAATGTGTGGGGGCCGACCATGCAGCCTGACATTCTTTGAATCATTAATGTTAAAAGCAAATGAACTGTTTTATAACATTTTTATTGGAAATGGCACACTTTTCATGTCTTCACACAGAGCAGTTTGTTTTTTGGATTTGTTAAAGTCAGTATGACTTTTGTACTATGAATTAAAAGTCTGTGCGAAAATATAAATTCTGGAAAGATTCAACATATATGGGTTCATCTGAAACATGGCATTTTATCCACTTGTAAGTGCTCACTATGAACTAAATTCAAAATGCAAACAGGAACATATTAACAGTAATATTACTTTGAAGCACAAAACACATAAGGCCATCTGCATCATTGTATTACTTATCAAAAATGAGAGAAGCAGTGTTAGATTGTTTCAACGTTAGACTCTTATAAAAATACATATATAGAGAAAAATGCACAGACTTCAAACAACTTTTTAAGTGCAAGATAGTAAACTAATAATAGAACTCAGCTGGCTAATTCACGCTGATGTTTTCAGGCTGATACAGAAAAAGATAAGAAAATGCATTTTCCATCTGGATTCCTTGGTCCAGTCATCTTAGGTTTCATCAGGTCATAAGAGAAAAATACAACTAATTAAACAAAAAAATCTGGCTGGAGATAACTATGCTGTTGTTGATTAATTATTTAATAAAGTGAACTTAAAATCCAGAGAACAAATTATACACAGAATAAAATGAATCGATGCATATTTTAACGTGGTTTTGATTGCCACAGGAAAATAAAATCCTTGCCTGCTCTAATGTGAAGGATGATACTGAGATCTCGACTGCATTAAATGATCCAAATCTGGTTCAAAAGCAGTGGTTTTGACACGTAAGATGTCACATAGGTGAGAGTCAGTTAGTCTCGTCCTCATGCTGTTCTTGTTTATGTTCATGACTGAAAATGTCTTCTCACACAAGTATGTGGAGCCGAACAAGCTCAGCATTTTTTTTAGCAAATGTTTGAATCTTTCGGAACCTGTCTTTGTCCAGCTGGCGGTAAAAGTCGACAAGAATGAGGTGTTGGTGCCTACTGCGACTCTCTGCATCGCATTGCAGTTCAAAAAGCGCCAGCTGCAGGTCGTCTGGAGCGTCATCAGGGACCACGGAGAAAGGAGCGGAAAAAATTGTGATCTCTTTTTCAATAGCCGCAAAATCCCGAAAGCGCTGCTGAAATTCCTCAGCCAAAGATGAGATGTCTGCTGCATACCTCCTTATTTGCGCGCTTATGTCGTTCTGTGGAAAACATGTCATAATTTCCTGCAGCGATGGGAAGTGAGTGGTAGTGGGCTGTGTTTGGGACAGGTGTCTTTGAAAAAGCAGCAACTTGGTTCGAAATGCTCCAATGTGTGAATACAGTTAACTTACAACTGCATTTTGGCCCTGAATGCTAATGTTCAGTGCATTTAGATGTTGGGTTATGTCAACTAAAAATCTAAAATCAGACAGCCAAACAGGATCGGAAAGTTCTGGCATCAGTTGTCCCTTTTTTGCCAAGAATTGTTCGATTTCCTCTCTAAGAGAGTAGAAGCGCTGCAGTGCAGATCCCCGACTGAGCCATCTCACGTCATTGTGATACACAACATCTCCGTATTCAGCCTGAATGTCGACTAGAAACTGTTGAAACTGGCGGTGGCACAGGGCTTTTGAGCGAATGTAATTGATAGCCTTTATCATCGGTTTCATCATATTTGAGATGTTTGGCACAGAGAACTTGTTGGTGAATGATACAGTGCAGTTTTATGGCTTTGCCTCCTTCTTCACTCACTTTATTACATACTAGGGTTGCTAATCCACTCGCTCACCCGTCATGGCAGGTGCACCATCCGTAGTGATCCCAACGACTTTATTCCATGGTAGTTTCATGTTATCAACGGTGGAACAAACAGAAACAAATAAATCTGTTCCTCTCATTTGATCGTTAAGACTCTGAAGCTCAAGTAGCTCCTCACTTACGTTCATTTCGTCGTTCACTCCTCTCAAAAAAATTAGTAACTGAGCGTTGTCAGATGCATCTGTGCTTTTGTCGCAGGCTAATGAAAAAAAGTCGAACTCCACTCCTTTCGCCTCCAATTGCCTCTTAACATCAGATGAAACATCTTCAAGTCTTCGCACCACAGTATTACGAGCCAGACAAACATTAGCAAACTCTTGCTTCTTCTCCGGACAGATTTTCTCCACCATTTTCATCACACACTCTTTAATAGATTCACCTTCAGTAAAAGGCTTGCAGTGCTTAGCAATCAGTGTTGCTACCTCATAGCTCGCCTTTGTGGCGCTTTCATTTGAATCATGGGCTCTTGTAAAAAAGCTCTGCTGTGCCGTTAAAACAGCTTCCAGTTGCTTCAATTTTTTGCTACATTCGTTTCCAGTTATACTGTCGTAGCTAGAATGTTTCGTCTGGAAATACCTCTTGATATTGAATTCTTTGAAAACAGCCACAGTTTCTTGGCAAATTAGGCAGACACAGTTGTTTCATATTTCGGTGAAAAAATACTCTAATGTCCACTTGAACTGAAAGCAGCGCCCCTCGCTGTCAACTTTCCGTTTTTTCGCTACAGTAGCCATTGTTGAAATGGGCTTGAAATGATCACACCCTTTGACCCCTGTGAGGGTTAGAGTTTCCCTGCAGCGAGAGTAGCTCTACTGCCATCTTCTGGTGAAATATAAAATAGCGTTTTGTACTCTGAATTTTACACTAAGGGTAGCAGTGCTGGCGGGCTGCATTATTATTAATTTCATGACAGAGGCTGCGGGCCTGTGTAAATTTGGAAACGGGCCGCATTTGGCCCGAGAGCCGGACTTTGGACATGCCTGGTGCAATTGGACCAGACAAAATTATTAATTTATGGAAGAAACACTATTATGAACTATTTAATTGTAGGAAGAGTAATCCCATTGTGATAGAGAACATAGATATGCATGAAGATGTTATTTCTCAACAAGAAGTTAGTGACATTGTTAAGAAGTTGAAAAATAATAAGGCATATGGTGTGGACAAGATATCTACTGAGCACTTAAAATTTGCAAGTAGGAAAATTTTTCCTTTGTTGGCTATTTGTTTCACTGAGTTTTTAATTCATGGCATTTTACCAAACTCTATGTTGTCTGTGATTTTAGTGCCTATTGTAAAAGACAAGGCTGGTAAAATAAATAGTAAAGACAACTATCAGCCCATAGCTCTGGCCAGTACCTTATCGAAAGTTTTGAAGAAGGCTCTGTTGAGCAGAATTGAGACGTTTATAGCCACATCTGATAATCAGTTTGGTTTTAAACCAAAACTTGGCACCGATATGTGCATTTTTGCTCTCAAGGAAATTTTAGATTTATACAAGAGACATAATACCACAATTTTTATGTGTTTTATAGATGCATAAAAAGTATTTGATTATGTTAATCATGTCAAATTGTTTCATAAATTGTATGAGAGAGGAGTTCCGAAATATTTAATAAGAATATTAGTGTATCGGTATGCTCACCAGAATATGTCTGTAAAATGGGGAAACTCTGTATCATCTTCTTTTTATGTGTGTAATGGTGTGCGACAAGGCAACATTTTATCTCCTTGCCTTTTTAACCTGCATATGGATGATTTATCTAAGCTGCTGAATCAATGTAGGACTGGCTGTCGGGTTGGTAGTGGAACCATCAACCACCTGATGTACGCTGACGATCTTGTGATATTCTGTCCATATAATGCTGGTCTGCAGCAACTGTTAAGGGTTTGCTCTCAGTATGGGTTACAGTATGACATTAAATACAATGCAAAAAAGAGCAACATCATGATTGTCAAGAGCAAAGAAGACACTAAATTAACTTTTCCTGACTTCACCCTGTCTAGCAGCATCCTCCAGGTCACTGATGAGGTCAAATATTTGGGACATTATATAACCGCTGACCTGTCTGATGATGGAGACATTTACAGGCAGCGTTGTACTCAATATGTACAAGCTGATATTCTTCTTCGGAGGTTCTCCATGTGCTCAGCATCTGTCAAAATTGCACTTTTTAAAGCATACTGTACTCCAATGTATACAGCCCACCTGTGGCGGTGTTGCAGGAAAAGCAGTATGAATAAACTTCAGGTCGCTGCTTAGGGTGCCGCGATGGAGTAGTGCCAGTCAGATGTTTGTGAATGTCAATGTACCAACCTGCGCTGCTGTGCTTCGAAACATTATGCACAGATGTATGTGTAGATTAACAGACTCTGCAAACAGCATCATTCAGACTTTGACCAATCCTGTTCAAAGCTCAGTGAGATTCTTCTCCAGTTTGTGGAATCATTGGCGCTTTAGTTTATATGTCAGTGATTGATTATTTCATTATATATTTTTATTTTTCTTTCTTTTTTTATTGTTCTTGTTTTGTCTGTTTATGGACCATAATTGTGTCTAAATAAAGAGATTGATTGATTGATTTATGGTGGACTAAAAATCGATGGGATAATGCTATCATTGTTAAAATGTAAAAGTCCCATAAAATAAGTAGCATTTTTTAATTCCTTTTGGATGGCAAATATTTGCAATGAGAGGGTTGGTGTTGCTGACAATAATTATGAGTTGTCTAAATTATTCTTCTAAGAATATTAATCTAATTCAAGTCACTTTATTTATTAAAATGCCAAATCACAACAAATGCCATCTCAAGGCACTTTACAAAAATAATTTAAATTCAGTCACACATACATTCCAAACATGATCCAAATTAGCAAACAGTGTAGTATGCTCAATTAATTATTCAAAGAAATTTAAAAAGTCTATCTAAGCAGATTGCACTGAATCATTGACATGCAGCATTGACTTTATGACAAAAAAAATCTTTAACAAATTATTTATTTATACATGCAATAATCTCCCAATTTACATTCATTAAATTCCATCTGAAACAGCACAGTTTCAGATGGAAACAAGGACGGAAAAAAGACACACAATGTCTATCTAAGCATCTTTTGAGCCGTTTCTGATCAGAAACAGCAAAACAAAAAACATGCAAAAGTCGGATGATATAATCTTTTCTTTTTGGACATATAAANGTGGAATGATTATGCTAAAGAGCTTCATACAGAGGCCAGAAGGGCTTTCAGACTGTGGGCTGAATTAGGCAAACCCAGACATGGTCCTGTATTTGACTACAAGAAGAGAGCAAATGCTAGCTTTAAATATGCCTTGCGGTTTATTAAGAGGAATGAAAATGCACTTAAATCAGAGTCGCTAGCAAGAAAATTACAACTCACCAGTCCTTCTGAATTTTGGAAAGACATACAAAGAGTTAACAATCTAAAAGCATCCTTACCAACAAATATTGATGGTGTAATTGGAAGCACTATTATGAACTATTTAATTGTAGAAAGAGTAATCCCTTTGTGATAGAGAACACAGATATGCATGAAGATGTCATTTCTCCACAAGAAGTTAGTGACATTGTTAAGAAGTTAAAAAATAAGGCATAATGGTGTGGACAAGATATCTACTGAGCACTTAAAATTTGCAAGTAGGAAAATTTTTCCTTTGTGGGCTATTTGTTTCACTGGGTTTTTAATTTGTGGCATTTTACCAAACTCTATGTTGTCTGTGATTTTAGTGCCTATTGTAAAAGACAAGGCTGGTAAAATAAATAGCAAAGACAACTATCGGCCCATAGCTCTGGCCACTTCCTTATTGAAAGTTTTGGAGAAGGCTCTGTTAAGCAGAATTGAGACGTTTATAGCCACATCTGATAATCAGTTTGGTTTTAAACCAAAACTTGGCACCGATATGTGTGCATTTTTGCTCTCAAGGAAATTTTAGATTTATACAAGAGACACCACAATTTTATGTATTTTATAGATGCATCAAAAGCATTTGATCATGTTAATCATGACAAATTGTTTCATAAATTGTATGAGAGAGGAGTTCCGAAATATTTATTAAGAATATTAGTGTATTGGTATGCTCACCAGAATTTGTCTGTAAAATGGGGAAACTCTGTATCATCTTCTTTTATGTGGGTAATGGTGTGCGACAAGGCAGCATTTTATCTCCTTGCCTTTTTAATCTGTATATGGATGATTTATCTAAGCTGCTGAATCAATGTAGGACTGGCTGTCGGGTTGGTAATCGAACCCGTACGTACCTGATGTACGCTGACGATCTTGTGATATTCTGTCCATATAGTGCTGGTCTGCAGCAACTGTTAAGGGTTTGTTCTCAGTACGGGTTACAGCATGACATTAAATACAATGCAAAAAAGGGCAACATCATGATTAAGAGCAAAGAAAACACTAAATTATCTTTTTCTGACTTCACTCTGTCTGGCAGCTAGTGATGGGCAAATGAAACCTCATGAAGCAATGAACCTTTCCAGCCCTTTACTTTGCAAACAGGTTAATTACTCATGCTTCATTCATTGCTCTATAGTGACATCTGCTGGTGAAACTAACAGTCTTGTCACTCAGTTGGATCATACTTCCAAAAATTTCTAAATACAATATTGTCACAAAGTTTTCATCAAACTCATGTTTAGTAACAGGATAATCAATGAAACCATATTTAATTGTCATATGTTTTAATTATTACAATTATTTGTAACCAATCTAATCCTGGTTTAT
>NW_015115090.1:73724-75408 GCF_001443285.1 Poecilia latipinna
TGGTGTTGGTAGGGATCGTTCTCGATGCTGCATTCACATCTTCAATGAGACTTTCTGATGGTACTCGGGGTTGTATGGTGTTCATTCAGGCCATGATTCTCTCTCTCAGGTCAGCTGCTGCCTCGTTCAGCTTTGATGGTTCGTTCATTACTGGGGCTGCATACCCAGTCTCTGGGGTAGTTGTAGTTAACTCGCCCCTGTACTGACATCCAGGCTCCTCCCCCTTGCCGTAGCATTTGTGTTGTACCTCGTCAATCTCAAGTTGTGATAGCAGTTGCCGTTTGCGGATGTTGGAACACTGAGCTACTAGTTGTTTAGCAGTCATTGTAGACTGGGGATGTCGAACTAACCATTTTTCCCTCATTCTTTGCATGTAGCCCCTCTGACTAGGGTTACTTGAGTAGTAGCATTCCAACAGATCCAGGTTTTCACCTCTCGCCCATTTCCGTCTTGTTCCAGTAGCCCATTTGTCATCAAGGTGCTCTGGTTCCCCAGCACCTGACGCAGACCTTGTTTGGCCGGGCGACGTCTGAGCCGGCATGTTATGCATATCAATGTCTCTCATGGTATGAGGTAGGCTATATAGCTCCAAGGGTCTTGCCTAAGGACCCACACTGCATAGCTCAATTTCACTGTTGTAACTTTTTGCCCCAGCCTGGATTCGAACCCGGGTCTCCCAGGTGGAAGACTGGTGACATACCCATATATATATCAGGGTTTTCCCCAGTGTAATATAAGCCTGGTGGCCCTCCATGCTTTACTGGCTTCGCCACCAGGCTAAGCGTTGCTTGTTTACGTTTCGAGGAAAATAAATAGAAAAAAAAAATCACTTTTAATGCCAGGCTGCAAGCGTCTCTGTTGCTGTGAGCATTTCACTAGCAGAGCAGATTTATTCCTAAATGATAGGTTTATAGTTTATGCATTTAAACCCGACAGCGCGTGGACCAATTACACAGCTGGCGCCTCTGCGCTTTGCCTCGCGCGCTGCTTTACCTCAGCGGGATCGCGAGCGCCTCCTTTCACTCAAACTGGACACAGGCTGACATGTATGGATATTTACATAAACTTACTGTGAGGAATTATGATCCTTTGGAGAACTCTAGTTAAGAATTTAAAACCTGCCGCTTTAGCTCTGGTTACGCAGCTCAATGTGAATCTCAGGAATAACTTGTAGCGAATTCAGAGGCGCGTTGTGGAGCGGTGAGAATAATTTATCTTTGTGAACGAGCAATTATATGCACCGTTTACATCTCAACACGCTGCCCAGCGTGTAGCTCTGTGTCTGTCTTCCCTGTAAAGTTATCCCTCTGGTCCCGGTTGGCCGGAGAGTTTGTGGATAACAAGCAGCGCTAACCTGATCATGCAGGTTCAGCCCGGTGAGGAGCTTTAACGCTCTCCTCGGAGTCACGCATCATGCTGATTTTATATTACTTTATTATTATTTTTAGTATTATTTTTCCGGTTACACGATGCATCAATCCATATGGCCGCACGAAGATCTGAGAAATTTGTCCCATAAACTCGACCAACCACAATAGATTCTGGGACGATTAAAAACTCAACAGACATGAAAAGGAAGAGCTACTAAAGCCACATTAGCAGCATTGAATTAAATCTCCCGTTTGTTGCGCATCTCTGCGTAGTGCAGCAGATTACCTCATGATGCAGGGCCGGTCCAAGGCTG
>NW_015115090.1:78709-82419 GCF_001443285.1 Poecilia latipinna
TGGCCGGAGCGTTTGTGGATAACGAGCAGCGCTAACCTGATCATGCAGGTTCAGCCTGGTGAGGAGCTTTCGCACTCTCCTCGGAGTCACTCATCACGCTGATATCACTTTATTATTATTTTTAGTAATATTTTTCCGGTTACACGATGCATCAAACCATATCAAATGCATTGTCTACTTAGAGTTAATGCGCGCGGCCACACGGAGATCTGAGAAATTCGTGACCGTCAGGCACGGTCGAGTCCCATGAACTCGACCAACCAGAATAGTTTCTGTGACAATTAAAACTCGACAGACACGAAATGGAAGAGCTACTAAAGCCAAAACTCCTGTTTGTTGCGCATCTCTGCACAGTGCAGCGGATTTACTCATTGTGCAGGACCGGTCCAAGGTTGCATTAGGCCCAGTTACACAGTAATATTTTAATATTTTCTGTCAATATAACATCTTTTAATACAAAAACACGGTAGACCGCCGGTGGACCGCCTCGACGCCCCCACCATCGGGCTTAGCAAGTTTTCTGGGGGAAAGCCTGGGAAATCCTGTGTGTGTGTGTGTGTGTATATATATATATATATATATATATATATATATATATACACACACTTTTGTCATAGTACCCCCAAGAATTGAAAACTACTTTCACTGTTCCAAACAGCCACTTCACTGCTGGCTTGTTTGCAACCGGCTTCTGAATTGAATTCTACTCTGAACATTTTTGCAGTTAGTTTGGTGATATTACTTTCATCTTAACTGTGTTTATTGAAAAATAACTGCATTGTTATATGCTGATGCTGCAGCTTTAGGTAAATTTGTGATTATTTATGTCGTCTAACATTAACATAAATATTCATTGGTGTGTCTTTATTCAACTGTGAATGTGCAAGGGGAACTGTACGGTTTGTGTGTTTGTTCTCAGACCTATAACCTATAAATATTAAGTATACTATTTAATATTTCAATGCGTTTCAAAAATGTTCAAATGTTTTTATTGTCTTTCTAACCGGCCCAAATCGGCGCCTTGCTCACTCTTGTTTTTGTGTTTCTCAGCTGCTGCTGTGCAATTTGACCAAAAGATGACTGACAAGGACTGCAGTGAAACTGTCAAGAAATGATTTCATTATGCACCAGAGCGGGAAGAAGGCATCAAGGAACTTGTTTTCCTTGTGTTATTTGCATGCAATCTACACAGTCAGCTGCAGCTTTCCAAAAATTTTTGCATTTCTTGAGGAAGATTAGGAGGCCGTCAGCTCTGTGATGGGATACTTTACTAACTTTATTGTTTCTAAAAGTGAAACGCTTATCTGATACTACAACACATTATATATTTCATAATGTCAAGTGTTGCTTTTTTTATTAGGATTGCCATACCTCCAGCTGCTTACTGAGTAATCCATTAGTGGATAATGGCCCTGTGGTTTTCTGAAGTCCCAAAGTAATGGAATACTTTGGAATACTTTTTAGACTATTGAATGTTATTGACATTGTTTCTCTCTTTTTAAGATTTCTTTAGATTTTAGCATGGAGTTCTGCTTTTTAATTTCCTTTAGCCAACTTAATATTGTGACAAGATTCTACCTGGATCTAGTAAGAAAAAAACTTAACATTTTATTAATATCTGGTTAATCAGAGATTATTTGTAATTTAGCAAGGGGCATGATAGATGTTTTTAAAACACACAATCAGGTTGGTTTCTGGAAAAGGCATGATGTCAGCATCTGCACTAACTCTTTGAAGGCATAGTAATTATGGATGTAAACTTTTGATTTAAAAAAAGACATAAGATCTCAGAATATTTCAGGTTAAAAAAAAGGTGCGGGAACCTTAACTGATCTGAATTGGTCTAACATGTCGGGAAGAAAAAAGTGTTTTTATGCACTTTGTGATGTGATCGGTCAACTGTAGCAGCTGATGTTCTGCATACTATTTTGGGTAAGGTGTGGATGGAGACTCAATGTCCAGGCACTGGGAAAAACTGTGTGGGCCATGCTTTTCACAAGTTCACTGAAAAACAAATATACCTAATGCAAGAGGTGAACCCAGGAGTTCATGCTAGTCACCACCAGTGCCAGACTGCAGATTATTAAGCAAACATAGCTTACAACATTTTACTCATAAGATCCTAACATGAAAGCAGTTGGTGAAAAACAGACAAAACATAAAACATAAGATTTTTTATTTGTCATGTAGTAGTACTAGTACATAACAAAATCGACGTGTTAGAGTTACTAATGAGTTTGAAGATAGCCTGGCGGAGATCAGCAAAGACAAGTACAGTAATGACTGGAGTACTGGGCAGAACCATTCTTCTTAAATGAAGGGATGAACTGAACAGCTGGTTGCAAAATTAAAGAAAAACATAATTTCAAGATAAGACTTGCTTAATATTTATTTTCATGTGAAACAACAGATGCATATTTGTCAGGTCACACAAATAATCTGATACAAATTAAAGTATCCTTTGTAAAAAAGCTAAAATAGAAATTTTGTCACTTCAATTTTATCTGAACTGGGAAAAAAGTAAAGTCTTTTACTCTTCCTAAATGATTATGGCTCCATTGTGACACAGCAATAATATAGCTTACATGTAACTCTCTGAACACACTGATTAATCAAAATCAGCACTTTGCTTCTGTTTCACTCACTAACTTCACACTAACAAGCACTGTGGGGGCAAAGGTTGATTATCGCACATCACAGCTACTAATGGCATCAAGGGGGGAAAAAATCAATTATGCTTCTCAAAATGTAGTTGTACTGCAGTGAGAATAAAACACCCTTTTAAAAAAGCATTAGAGCTCACACCACAAGCAATTATAAGCCAGCATAATGTACCCAGGATGATTTGCTCACATTATAGTTTCAGCTCTGTTCTGTTGAGTCTCATGTAATAACTGATGTGAGTCTGGTGGAATGTGGTTCCTTAGGGAAGCAAAGAGAATCTGATGAAAACCACTTCTCTGTGCCCCTCAGTAAATGCTAGAGGACATGGACACCATACACTGCATGTGTTATCTGGGATGTAAAACTTGCAACTACTTTACATTTACTGATGAAGCAACTTTTATGAGGAATTACCTAAAATGTGCCCTTTTGGACCAGCTGGCACACAAACATATACAACTGATTATCAACCACAGTGTTATCTACTAATACGATGATTTTTGCAGTTGCACTCGGCAATGGAGAACATCCAGGTAGTGGTTTTGATGGATTCTACTAAAACCAGATACACTCCTGATCAAAATCTTAAGACCAGTCAAAAAATTGCAAGAATTTGCATTTTGCACTATTGGATCTTATGAAGGTTCTAAGTAGGGCTTTATAATGTTAAAAGAAGAAATCAGCGTAAGAGACAAAAACTTTTGAGCGGGGAATTAATTGAAAACTGCATTTACACTCAAACTTGATTTTTTCAGCTGATCAAAAGTTTAAGACCATAGCTCAAAAAACCCCAAAAACCCCCCAAAACAGAAATCAAAGTGTCAAAAAAAAGGACTCAGTTATGAGTAGCTCCACCATTCTTGTTGATGACTTCAAACAATCGTTTCGGCATGGTTGATGCCAGTGTTTCCAGGAGGCTAGTGGGAACGTTGCTCCAAGTGTTGAAGATGGCTTCACGAAGGGCATCCACTGTCTGGAACTGATGTCCATTTTTGTAAACTTCCCTTGCCATCCATCCCCAAATGTTCTCAATTGGGTTTAGATCC
>NW_015115090.1:85640-88068 GCF_001443285.1 Poecilia latipinna
CCATCCATCCCCAAATGTTCTCAATTGGGTTTAGATCCGGGGAACATGCAGGATGGTCCAAAAGAGTGATGTTATTCTCTTGGAAGAACTCCTTTGTCAGGCGGGCATTGTGAACTGCAGCATTGTCCTGTTGAAAAACCCAATCATTACCACACAGACGAGGGCCCTCAGTCATGAGGGATGCCCGCTGCAACATCTCCACATAGCCAGCTGCTGTTTGACGCCCCTGCACAACCTGAAGCTCCATTGTTCCATTGAAGGAAAACGCACCCCAAATCATGATGGCGCCCCCACCATTGTGCCATGTAGAAAACATCTCAGGTGGGATCTCCTTGTCATGCCAGTAATGTTGGAAGTCATCAGAACCATCAAGGTTAAATTTTTTCTCATCAGAGAAGACAACTTTCTTCCACCTTTCAACGTCCCATGTTTGGTGCACCCTTGCAAAGTCCAAATGGGCAATTTTGTGGCGTTGAAGAAGACGTGGCCTTTGAAGACGTTTTTTGTTTCTGAAGCCCTTCTCTCGCAGATGCTGTCTGATGGTTATTGGGCTGCAGTCAGCACCAGTAATGGCCTTAATTTGGGTAGAGGATCGTCCCGTGTCTTGACGGACAGCCAATCGGATCCTGCGGCTCAGAGCTGGTGAAATTTTTTTGGGTCTACCACTTGACTTTTTTGTTCCATAACCCTCAGGATCATTTAAAAAATGCAAAATGACTGTCTTACTGCGTCCAACCTCAGCAGCGATGGCACGTTGTGAGAGGCCTTGCTTATGCAATTCAACAATCCTACCACGTTCAAAGTCAGTGAGCTTTTTTGCTTTTGCCATCAGGAGGTCTTGACAATGTAAAGACTTGACAGAAAATGACATGGAATCCAGATTTTTGCACAGCTCTGGGCTTTTAAAGACTTTGGTCTTAAACTTTTGATCAGCTGAAAAAATCATGTTTGAGTGTAATTGCAGTTTTCAGAAAATTCCCTGCTCAAAAATTCTTGTCTCTTGCACTGATTTTTTTTTCCTTTAACATTGTGAAGATCTACTTAGAACCTTCTTAAGATCCAATAGTGCAAAATGCAAATTCTTGCAATTTTTTGACTGGACTTAAGATTTTGATCAGGAGAGTATTTCACTTTGTTGCATACAAATTCACTGCTCTGATTAGCTAATTATTTTGTTGTACAGATGATCTATTTTGGGGTACTTATGTTTTAAATTTGTGCAGCTTTTTAGATTTCAGTAGTGTAGTCAAAAGATGTAAAGTAATATCTACACAGGAACTTTTTTTAAAAGAAAATTTGAAACAAAGAATACTGCAGAATGTTGTGGTTATTTCACGAAGACCTCAAAGTATGGAACTAGATGATCTTGCAGCTTCACAGTAATAGAACTGCTCTTAATCTGAAGCAAAACGTTGTCCTCCTCCATGGAGACCCTTCACTCACGGATGTGACGATGTTCAGTGAATCTTCCTGTCTTGGGCCACACATTCATTCTATGTTGCTTTAGGATGTTTCCAGCAGCAAGACTCTCTGTTGCTTCTTTGAAATAGTTTGAGAAACTTTCTTTTCTGGAAGTTTTCTAAGTTTCTGTCAAATGTTCAGTAACTGTGACATCAACTCCCATGTGTGTTTCAGCACAGAACAGCAAACTGTAAACAGAGAACACCAAGAGTTTTGTACTAATTACACACATGTAGTTGGTCAAAAACTGTTATGTGACTTTATCAGTGTATTGTCTCTCTTCAACACAGGAAAAACCTCCAGAGCTAAACATAGCCTACTGTGACAGTAACAGAGACACCTGTAGCTCTAACAGTAATACCAGACATAAAAAAGCAGCAGTGTTTGGTCTTGAAAGAGGCTGGATCAGGACTGAAGTCTCCTGGGTTGTACGGGCGATAGTAGAGAAGGAGGCAAAGTCCTGAAATGATTTATTAAAGAAGTCCTTAAAAAGGTTACACAACAATTAAGCAAGAATGGTCCGTAGATCCTCTAACTATCCAATGGCAATAAAAGTTATGATCCGGAGGGAGATATAAATAGAACAGCGAGAACCTAAGAGCAAAAGAAAAAAGGTCCTTAAAGCCTTCAAGGGCATAAAAGGTAACGTAACTCCCAAGTACACCAACTAAAATATCCCCCATCTGTGTTTTGTTTCGCATAGTTTGCACATATCACATTGGTGTTTTTTTTCTAAAGAATCTTATTTGATTTAGGTTTTACTAAAAATACTATTCTAGCAATAAAACAATTTTCCCAGGTGGATGGCGCAAGAGTCAAATTACGTAATTATTCAATAAGTTACAAATTCCTCACAACCAGTGGTGGGAAGTAACGAAGTACAAGTACACTTAAGTACAATTTTCGTGTATCTGTACTTAAGTAGATTTAATAATGGATACTTTCTACTTTTACTCCACTACATTTT
>NW_015115091.1:0-6572 GCF_001443285.1 Poecilia latipinna
TTATTAAATTTAGACCATCAAACTGTATTAAAAAGTAGTTTGCTATTTGTCCACACAAGTGATAATATAATAATCACTATTATATGCTTTTTTTTTCCTTTTTCTTTTTTACTCAATGTAAAATCTCAAGGTATGCAGCACGTACATCCATACAGCTGCTGCAAAATTAATACTACGAATGCTAACGGGAACAGAGTAACGACTGGAGATCTAAATGTAGACACATGCTGCACATTACTGAATGGACATAACATCTCTAATCCATAAAGCTTTTATAGAGTTGACATATTTCACAAGCTTTACATTTTTAACATTCATGACCATCTTTCAGCTGATGTGTAGTCAAACATGGTTATTCTATGCAAGCTTCACACAGCTTCCACATTATCCATGTAGTTCATACACCATGTACACACAAACACATTAGACCGTCGAATGAGCTGTCATTGCTATTCTTAACATAAGGGTAGGCTTAGCCTTGGGTAAATATGACTGTTTCATTTGGAAATCTGGCTCACAAAGATAGATGTCGCCTACTCGTTATTGATCCAACAAGGGATTTGTTCTTTCAGACAAGACTGCCATTTTCCTCCTTTTCACTGGAACAAGAACAAGAGACTGTTGGAGATGGCCTCCAACAACAAAGTAACCAGTCAAATTTGGGCAGAAAAGGCTTTGATGACTAACCTCACTCCCCTTCATCTCTTTTTCTACTCTCTTTGTGCTGCGCGTCTTCAAAGCTGCAACCATTTTTTTCCTTGTTTTTCCGCTCTTACATCAAGCAATTTATGTAATGCAATCAGGCTTTTGTCTGTCCGAATGTTAGCAGGAATGCAACAGGGAATGCTGTAAAGGAAAATAAACAGATATGCACTTGTGTACTTTAACTATTGTACAATGATTAAATGTGTACACTATGGAATGGAAGATTTATGCATTATGAAAATAGGAAAGGATGCAGCATGACTACGGCTTGGTGAAGAAGCAAACCTGCCTTACGATGTGTCAGTGAGTAATAATCTATGCAACAAGCAACTGCCTGGAGTGGCCCAACCTCAACATCAGCAGCATGTCAACTAGAAATGTTCCTTTACTTAGCATGAGCAAAGTTCTGGATACCAGGGAGTCATGCATGTCTGTACACAGCAGTAACTGTGGTTTATCACAGTAACCTGACATTACTGGATGTGCTGTTTCCATAGGTCAACATGTGGATAATTACAGTCCTTACATTTCACATGCTACTACAACAGCCTGGTAATTATGTGTTTCAGTTTGTTAGAATTCACTGGATCTATTGACTTTGTTTTTATGCCTGTGGATTTATAGTGTTTTTCTTGTTCTTTGCTTATTCAAAGCATGTCTGTGCACACACAGCAGCTTAGTCCACATAAGTATATGGGAAAACTAAAGTAAAGGGAACATGAAGGCAACAACATGAGATTATTCCTGCAGCATGGATTCAGCACAGATTCTCACCACATCCTACTGTGATCCTTCCTGTGTTCAGCTCAGTGTCAAACCAAAGGCCCAGCGGCCAAATCCGGCCCGCCGTAAGGTTTTATGAGGCCCTACGGACTCTACGAGGACAAATAAATTAAACTTTCAAGATAATATTTTATCATTCAAATCAAAGCAGATTTTATCTGTAAACTGCCAAATGAAATCAATATGTAAATATGTTCAACGTTATGTCATTTCAAGACAAACTCATTGAGAGTGATTTAATCATTTGTTAATGGGTAGATTCGATACTGTTCTGGTTTCTGTTGTTCTGCTGTTCCGGTTATGTGATGTTTTCATGTTATCTGAACAGGTCGGTGTTAAAAATGAGAATTCATTCTCAAACAGCTTACCTGGTAAAATAAGAATTAGAAAAAAATCAATATATAAAGATCAATATATATCAATATATATACAACTGCTTGACCAGCTTTCCCTGCTGGTGGAGGTCAGAGGGCGCGGCGGCGCTGACCTATGCAAAGACAGTCCATTTATAAACATAGAAATCTTTGTCCTGTAGGAACATGTATTGTGTAGTGGGGAAAAAAAAACAGCTGAGGAGCCACTCTCACAGTCTTTATTCACCTTTTGTGGGAAAAGGGCATCTTTTTCCAAAATCGTATTGTACTATTCCTCATGCACACCGTCTATGCCAAACAAGGAGAGAAACTTATGGAGGGTGAAGGTTCCCCGTTTCCATTTGTTGTCCTTCAAGCTGGATTTCAACCAGAAACAGTCTTTGATATCCTCCAAGCGGATGCCACAGAGGAAGCCTTTCATGATAAGCCAAGGTGGGTTGAACCTGAGAGCAGTCCATGTTGCTTGACAGCTAAGCCAGCCAGCAAGCTGGCTTTTCACACTGTGTGTTCTTTTTTTTGGTTTTTGTTTTTTATTTTTTTGGTCTGAGTGTTTCCTTTTGTCTTTGTGTGTTCAAGTTTGTTTACCCGTGAGACAAAAGAGTACCTCCTGTCCTCAGTGTAAGATGGTGCAGAGAGTTTGGAAACGGTTCTACGCTGGACCTTTTCATTAACTTTCAACTTTGCACAAACAGCAATTAGCAGGTTCTGCATATAGGACCTTTTTTTTAAAAAAAAAAAAATGTTAATTTAATAAATTCCACATTACATTCTAAACAGAGAGATAAGTGTAAGTGGAGCAGCAGTGTTAGTAGATATCAGACTGCATCTTCACATCAGGGATACTCAGAGAAATCTGATTTCAAAATGTTAAAACAGTTTATTTTACCAGATGATTCTTTCAGAGCTGTATAGTCTCTACCTTTAATAAATTTGGTCTTATGCAAATTAGGACTGCATGGTGATGCATTGATTAGCATTGTTGCCCCACAGCAAGAGGGTTGTGCATTTGAACTTGCTTGTCTGCTTTGGTGAAGAGTTTGCATGTTCTCCCAATGCCTCCGGGTGCCAGGACAGTTGAGTGAGGAAAAAATCCTGTCACTTGCCAGGACACTCTTCTAAAAGATTTCTAATCTCAAGGATTTTTTTTTATCCTGGTTGAATAAAGTTTGATGCACCGCTACACTTAAGAGAGCCATTTTTTGGGTCAATATTGCGTTTATAATGGTACAAAACTCTGATCAGGTGGGTTTTTAGTCTAGATTTAAAGGAACTCAGTGTTTCAGCTGTTTTGCAGTTTTCTGGAAGGTCGTTCCAGACTTGCGGTACATAGAGGCTGAAGGCTTTTTGCCAGTTACAAAATAAATGCACTGCATTGATCAAAAAGGCAACCAGTTCACATTATCTAACGGAAATTAAAAAAAGAAATTGATTCAAATGACCCACACAAATTTTGGAAAATTATTAAATCTATTTCTGGCAACTCTTATTCTGATCTCTGACTGGAGGCCAGTGTCAGACAAGGTGGAGATGTTAGAACTGGTTTAATAGGCATTTTGTTGATTCTAATTTCTTATTTAATGACACTTTTGAGACTCCTGTGCCTAACAGCCACTCTTTTAGAAGCCCAACCTCTCGTCTGACATTTGCTTTCTCTGAACTGTACGTCAGTGAGGTTTGGAGGGAGCAATGAGGCTGCAGATGATAATCAATTAAGAGCTAATTGGCTCTTTGGGAGCTTTTTTCACTACTGGACATCCTGAAGTTGTGCCCCCACTGAGACCCACCACTGGGAGGCTTGCAGGAATGCCCACGGTGGTTCTGCTGCAACAGATTACCAACATGTGAAAACATACGCAGTAGGAATATCTATTGGTATGTGTGCACTAAATAAGCACATCACTCAAAATTAATTAAAAAGCAAAAACTATCCCGCGCCGTAATTGTCATGAACTTTGTTTTCTTAACCAAATGTTGCAATTCAGAATGTCCCGACTTCCTGTGAGCGAATCCTTTCATCCCTGCATTACATTAATCTCATCTTTCTAGTCTGTCTTTAATCCAGCTCTTCTCTCTCAATAGAATACTCAGTTTAGCTCAAAGGCAGGTCTGTGCATGTCCCCCACCCACCCACACACTCTTTCTCACACATGCAAAACCTCCACTCCACACACCCCAGGGGATCTGAAGTCATGGGAAATGTCTGTGACCAGGCTGCAGAATGGAGCTCTGCTACAAGACACAATTGTTGTTCAACACATTAAAACCACCTGTTTAAAATGATGTGGGCTTCCAGCACAGCTCTGACCTGTGAGCATGTAAAACAGACAGAAGTAAGCAGTCAGCAGAGCCTCTGTGGTTCTATCGATTACTGCCTGCATTGGATTGTAGCAAATGATAGATTGATTGCAACCACAGTGAGAAAAAAGTAAATGGGTCCCATTCATATGTAGAGCAAATGGTAAAGTTACTTGAGTAATGTACTTAAGTGCAGTTCTTGGGAATGAATACTGTAATTGAGTAGCATTTTTTTTAAAGATTTTGTCAGTTCTACTGGCCTTTATTTAGCAGATGTCAGACAGGAAAGTGGGTTATGAGAGACGGACCTGCAGCTGGAACTTGAACCCTTGACAGCCGCGTCGAGGACTAAGGCCTCCATACGTAGGTCATGCTTCAACTCTGTGCCACAGTCAATTTTCCTCATGCACCACGGTCTGGGAGGTTGGCTACAATCCAATAGACCTTAAGCGTCTAAATAACCTGTGCAGCTGTAGTCGCAGGACCATCAAGCTGCTTGGAGCTTGATGGAGAAGGTCCGACAGCCATGAGCTTGAGCTTGTTTTCTTCATTTCCTGTGTCAACTCCTCTTGGCTTCCTGTGGTCCGTGTTCAGTGTAGTAAACAACAAGTCACTAACCAGCACAGTGTCCACTTGTCACTTGTTGGGAATCAGAATTCTGCAAACCAAACATGGCAACCTCAAATGGTGGCGCCAAAACCGTATTACTTATCATATCTGCCTGATAAAGTCAAGGTTTTAAAACAACAATTGAACTGGGCTGTTCAGAATAAGCCCAGTTCATCACTGGGCTTATTCTGAACAGCAAGATGCTACACATCCTGGAATAAACATAGACAACTTCATTTTACCGTACCAACTCACCATACTAACACACACACAACCAAAACCAAGAGGAAGATGAAATGGTGAAAATAAAACTTCTAAAGGTGAAAATAGATAAAAGTAGAACCATTGAAATGATGCAGTGGTGTCACAGGTCAGGATGAATTATGAACGTTCAAACCAAAGATCTGTTTTATGAGGAAAATGGAATGTGTTAATTTGTTTTAACTAATTCAGGTTCATTTACCATAGTATGATGTTTGTTCTTCATACAGCAACACCAGAAATGTGCAATAATAAAACCTGATACTGAGGGAGTAATGTTTTTGCCAATTCCTGGGTTGATTGAGTTGTTTTGATTATTGTTCTGTATTTCTTTCTTTGATTAGATCAACCTTGTTTCTATTTTACTTTAGTTCAGTTCTTCTTATTGATTCTAGGTTCATTGCGTTTATTTATTCTTTGTTACTTTTCATTTCATTTCCCCAGTTCCCCTTTTGTGCGCCCTCCTTGTCCCCTGTGCAGTTCTCTCTCAGAGGTCACAAGTATTACACATAAACGTTCTAATGAAATGCACAACTTTGGTTACCTTAGTTCCTTCCAACCATTGGCTATCATTGACTATCTCTAAAGAAGTCCAGGGTCAATCTGGTAACTTTTTGTATATCTCCAGTAAATTAAAGTCTGTCCTTCATGTTTAATGGTCTTCTGTACAGTGTGGTTCTGCTGGTTTCCCTTAATTTCTTATCCCTTCGCTTATAACTAATTAGTCTGCTTTCTGGCCTTGAGCTTTACTTTCCCCTTCTCCATTTTCTCTTCTTATTCTGGTGGTTTTCCTCCCATCCACCTTACCACAAGAGACCATCAGGCCTTGTCTGTGGCTCAGCCCAAATCCACCGAGACTTGTCCTCATTATTACAAAAAAATCTGGCTCAAATGACTGCAAAGCCACAGTTTGTTGTGAACACCAATTATAAGATAATTAGCAAGTGTTTTGTTTTGAGTGCTCTGTGCAGTGATGCTGCCTCAGCTTCAGTCAGAAGGCCAGCGTCATGGTTTCAACTAAAAGCTCTGCACTTCAAAACACACTTCAGGACAGTTTCACTTTCACTTAGGACTAAATTTCTCTTTGTCTAATACAGTATAAATTATACTGAATAATAGAAATTATTTGCAAACACAAATCTAGTAATATTAATAGTAACATTCATTTTTACCCCACTGTAACCAGGCTGACAAAGACTCATAGCTCTGTTTGCTGATTTGCTTTTAAGTTAGATTTTCCTGTTCAGGTTGTGTGCAGTAGGTCTGAATCTCACCCGGAGCAGCTGGAGTATCTTGGTCTATTAAACATGTTTCGATATTGATCCTGTTTTCTCAATGTAAGGATCTGGTTTGAAGTCATCTGTTAATTGGTGGACTGGCTGAGGGGGCGGGAACAGAGACAAGTCATCTGCCAGACTTTCTGAGTCAGAGGAGCTCTAGAACGTCTCGATGTCTTTCATTTTGACAGCTGGTGTCAAAAAAAAAAAAAAAAAATTTTTTTTGAAAGTTGTAGCAGAGATTATGAAAGTGATTTGATTACACCTT
>NW_015115091.1:9695-40904 GCF_001443285.1 Poecilia latipinna
CTTTCTTTTTGACAGCTGGTGTCAAAAAAAAAAAAAAAAAAATTTTTTTTGAAAGTTGTAGCAGAGATTATGAAAGTGATTTGATTACACCTTTGCTTCTTTTCTTTAATCCCCTCAACACATGCAAGTTTTTCTATCCAACTTTGAACAACAGTGGTCTGTGAAGTGCTATGAAGACTGTTGTATTTGGCTGCAGTGTCTTTTTCCCAAGAGCAGGAACTGATTTTTTCAGGGGAACCAATTTTCGCACAAGATCGGTTTTCGCTCCATCTGTTAAAAAAAACAGCAAAAAAAAAAAAAACAACAACTGTTTGTATTCTAAGAGTTCATTACAATGGATTTAATAGCTCTCGTTTGTAGGAGCCTGTTTGTTTCAACATTGTGAAAATGATGAACAGCTTCCTGCAAGAACGAAGAAAATGGGATTTTTGACGCACAAATAATGACATTTGTGTGCAATACGTGGCTGCGAGCGCCACATAAATGGCGTTCTTACTTTAAGTTTGTGTTAAGGCAACACGGCTTTCTTCTGTGGATTTTCGCAGCAACTTCACTTCAGTCTCATTTCAAAAGCTCCATACAAACAGTAGTTTTGTCCAAACAACACTGTCTAACCATCTTCTTTGGCTTAGTGTTGACATCTTATTCTAGGGCCTGTTTAAGAAAGCTTTGATTGGTAAAAACTAAGATTAAGTTCTGGGGTACATGTGTGCTGTTTGGTTGCAGAGTTGTGAGTCTGAGTCTGCTTTCGTCCTTTAGCTGAGACTTGGCACAAGGAAAAGCTTAGAAAACGCAGGTCCTTTCCTGAAGGAGGCTGCAGACAGAGAGCAAACACTCTCCAGAAATCTCCCATCAGGACAGGGTGATCAGACCTCCATTACGATTATTATGATTTCCAGATTAATATGCTTTCTCTCAATCTATCTCAATAAAATTACTGCCCACACATCACTAATATAACATAACGACAAATTCTTTGTGCTGCCCTTTGTTTTTATGCCAGTGTCATGCAGTAAGGAATGTTACTGTCACACATAAGATACAACTGTACAGCAGAGGTGCTGATCAGGTGTACCACACAAATATGTATTGGTTCTCCATACTGGAGTTTATCTCTGCTACATAATTCTGTTTTATTTTCCTTCGATGTTGAGGACTTTGTTTTTTTTGTGCCTTTATTCATGGTTGAATGACAAACAAGCCTCCAGCCACTAGGTGGCAGCAGTGCTCAAACTAATCAACAGGCTGCCTGTTTGACCCAGTAGAGACATTAGTGTTCAGTTCATGAGAATCTCTAGCATCGGTACATCAAAAAGATGTGCTAAGATTCAATAAAATAAAAAAAAAAAATGCTTTATTGATGTCAATAAATTAAATGTTGTTGTGGCTCATTTAATGAAAGAGTTATCACGGATAGTGACGGCTGTTGGCAGGAAAGATCTCCAGCAGCAGTCTGTATTACAGCGAATTTGAAGAAGGCTCTGACTGAAACACTCTGCTTTTCTAAGAGGATGGACAGTGTTGTCCATAATCTTCTTGATTTTATGAAGAATCCGACTTTGCATCATCATCATCATCATCATCATCATCTTCAGAGGTTCTTCTTTATCAGGTTGTTGAGTCCTGATAGGTCCTGGCTCTGATGCTGCTGCCACAACAGATGATGGCAGAAGAGATTATAGAAGATCTGCAGCATTTTACTGCAAACATAAAGAACCATAGCTTCTTCAAGAAGTACAGTCTGCTCTTGTCATTTTTTAAGATTAAGAGGAAAGGTGACAGAGAAAGAACAAGCGCTGTGATGTGGTGCACACAGCTTTGAATAGCTCCAGCACTGATTTGCAGTACAACTGCTGTGCTGGAGTGGCGCTGTGTCTCTGGAACCACGCTCAGGCTAACGCCATCAGAACTGACAAATGAACAGATCTGTAAATTGATTTGTTTCTGTTTGTTCAGTCAAATGATTAGTTCATTTGAACAACATAAAACACCAAAGCACAGTTGTATCCAGAGCTGATGGAGGAGGAGAGACAAACATGTTTGTGACAGTGAAAGGAAAACAGGTTTAACGCACCTGGATCAAATGATGGCTCATTAGAGGCCTAAGAAGAACATTGACATGCTGAAATGGTTGTTACTACCACCAGGGAGAGAATAAAACATGCAGAATGCCGGTGGCCCTTCAGGACCGACTTTGGGCACCACTGCTGTAAAGTCAATGACACAAAGCAGGTGATTGTGTACTGTCGCTATGGTAACTTTATGTTCAGAGCAGCATCAGTGAATCTGTGATTGATCTCACTGGTCCCTTGGACAAATCTGTTCATGTGGATTCACCTGAATTGCTTCAGCCTGGCTCGACATAGCCACACCTCTTGGTTTTTGTAAAAGGAATAAAACCAGGATGAACTGGTGTCGAGCCTGGCTTTATCTATTATGATGGATTTCGTAATAGTACTTTTCTGAAACAGATAGATGTTTCACCAGAATGATGCAGCTATTTGACATTTCAGATTCAACTCACCTGATTAAAATAATTAAATCTTTGGTTCCGGGGGTTGGTTCAGGTGGTGGACCACGTTGCAGCACACTGGCCTCCAAGGACTGACGTTTGGTACTTGATAAACATTTTTCATCTACCCTCTTCAAGGCAGCAGCAGCGCTGTTTTTATAACGATGCTGCAGTAATATGATGCTCCTAAACATCCATTTTTTGTGTCAGTTCCGCTACAGTTAAACTACGATTGATTTATGCACAAAGTCTCACACATTTCCACTGAGAAATGTAAATCTAGCAAGTTTATGTAAAGCCAGTTCGGAAGAAGACTCAACAATCCAAATGTTTCCTCACTCAGACGTGATACAGATGCAGAAATTTAACTTTCACATTCCCCTGCATGCATTGTCCAAACGAAGCCTATAGCCTGCAGGCGTCTTCACCTTTCTGAATCAATATTTCAGTGCGCTGAGGCGTCGCTCAGCCTCCATCCACCTGGAACGCAGCCAACTGCCAGTTTCTGTCCAACCAGCAGCCTCTGCAGAGTATGGCTTCTGCCCACACACACATTTAAAGGAACATCCAGACCGAAAAATAGCTGCCTTAGCTACTCTTTGTTTTATTTTACCAGGTGAAGGGATTTAAAATGCAGACCTTTATTTTTTTTAAGTGGTTTGAAAACTTACAGTCGATTTACATTTCTGTAGAATGAAAAATAACCTTTGACCTTTGCCTTTATAAAAACAGTCTGTCTTGCCAGAGGGCATACGATGTGAACACTTTGCTAATGCACTAAAGGCTCGGTACATTCCTGAGTTAGTTTACATGGTAGGTGGGTGTAAAGCCATGTAATTATGTTTTTGAGCTGCAGTTATAATCCTCAACCTTTAAATTTGGTGCAACTCCACAAAACAACGATTTTTGACTCCTTAGCAACGTAATGTACTACGTCGTTTTTAGAAGTACATGTAGATTTAAAAAAGGAATGTCCTAATTTCAGCAGCATTTAGAATTATAAACTAAATATTGGCTTAAATCAAGAATCAAATCAGACTAATATCACAAAGTCAAGTACTTTAGATTTGACTTTATTAAACCGCAAAGATTTAACAGATATAACCCAATAATTCACTTTGATGTAAAAATTTGATAAATTATTTACGTGCTTGCTGCTGAGAATTTTTTGACTGAAGATTAATTTTATTTGTTTAAAACCACCTAACAAGTAACATCTAAAATAGTGTCAAGTCATTACACAATGAAAGAAGCATAAAGATGTACATTGATTTTACTGAGCAGCAGTCAGAAATGTAACTCTTATCATTTACTCACACAAAGGATCAGGTGGTCAACAATAAATTAACTGCAGAACGTGGCTCAAAATTAAACTGAAACTCATGCTACATGTACTTATTTCACATAGGTTAGTCATTTCACTATGACCATAGGGGTTAATTTTTATGAATATGGATTACAGCAGAAAACCCGGATTTCAGCGTCTCAAAGATTAAAATACTTTAAAATACTGGAAACTCATTGTGTCACTCCCTTCTGAGCTTTCAGAAGGGAGTGACTATAAATTGTCTCTCTGTCTATATAGGTACACTACATTATCATGGGGTTGACTGGACATATTTTATGTGTTTATTTATGAGGAACCCCATTAGTTTCCACTGAAGCAGTTACTGATCTTCAGCTGATGAAATAAATACAAGCCTTACCAAACCATACCGCTGCAACCAGTAGGAAAATTCACCTGCCTAAGAACCGTTTAACTAGTCCACTTGCAGTGGATGGCCAGCAGTTGATATGATGCACTAGTGTCCACTTCAGCCATCTGTGTGCATTTATAGCATAAAAATCCACAAGAAGCACAAGGAAATGTTTTTCTTTTAGATAGTTGTCCACTACAGTGACTGCTATGCATGGAAGGGTTAACACAGCATTTCTTGAAACCTGTTTTGATTGGTTCATATTTTAATGAGTCACATGGTCTGAAAGAATCAAGACTTATCTGTCAGACTGTTTTAGTTAAACTCCGTGCATTAAAGTCATGCTACACCCCACAAGTGACTTACAGTGTTTCCTTCATTGCATAAAATTCGGTTCAGAAGGACAGTTAAGCTAATTTCCATAATAAGTAGCTCACTTGGTCAAAGTGCTATCGCTAAAGAGTCCATGTGGTCGGACCGAGTATCCAGGAAATGTACCATACAGCAAAGACTGTATGTCTGTTGATGGAGCCACTTTTTTTTGTAGTATGGGGAATTATTTATGTGCAGACCGGTGTGATGTGTCTGTACTGCTCTGCTTCTCTGCCCTGAAGTCTGCTTTTTGTTCATTAAGGGCACAGTCTCAATTCCATATATGTGTCTTTGTGTGTGTGCGTTTGTTTTTAATACCTTGTGGGGACCATTTTCCTGACATATACTACGTTGTGGGGACCTACTGCTCCTTGTGGGACAAAAGCCTGGTCCCCACAAGGAGAAATGCTGTTTTTGGGTAAGAGGTTAGATTTAGGACTAAGGTGTGAATTGAGTTTTGGTTAGGGTTAGGTATGTAATGCTTAGGGTTAGGATAATGGTAAGGTTTAGGCTGTAGATATGGATGGAAGTCAATGGAAAGTCCCCACAAAGATAGCCACGCAAACGTGTGTGTGTATGTGTGTGTGTGTGTGTGTGTGTAGGTGTGTGTGTGTGTGTGTGTAGGCGCTGTAGTGCAGTTTCTCTGCTGGAGAGCTTGAGCAGTAAGTAAGCTCAGAGTGGCTTCAGTAAGTTGACCAGCATTAACAGTGGTGGACACGTGTTGGCTCTCCCACCCACCGCTCCTCTGAATCCTTTTAACAGATACTCGACAAGTGAACGATGGAAGTTATAAAGAGGAGGACAGTCTCACTACACCCACATACATACACTAAGGCTAACTGGAGGCCACTGGAATCAAATGTTCTTCATACTGTGAGGAACAAAAACACAACAGACCACAGCGTAAAATAAGGCAGCAGTGTGCTTTCTCTGCTTTTGTTGCCTTATTATTCTGGAAAGCTGTCAGGCTGGTCTGCAGCCTGGTTAACGGAAACTGAATCCCTAGAAATGCATTGAAAAATTAATCAAACGAATGTAATAACAGCTGCAGCTGCTATTAACAAAACAACCAGCCAGTTCTCATGTCACTTATTTGATAAGGATTCTTCTTTTTTGTTCATTTTGGGATTTTAAGTACGGCATAATTGTAAAGAATTATGGGATTTTTTCCGCTGCGCATGGAAAATTTTCATTTCAAAATTTGATGAAATGCCGTTGATACTAATATCACTAAAAAACGGATGAGCAACCAAGGGAGCCATGTTGAATCTGGAGCAGTGTGACAGAAAGTTGGCAGACTTTTCTTCTGCAAGACTTCTCCTGGTTTCTTAACCATTTTAGAAAGCTGGTGTTATTCGGTGACTCCCTCAGCTGTCCAGGTAGTTGTGTCTGCGTCACCGTTACGGTGGACCACATGCTGGAGAAACAGAATAAGACACCTCTTGCCTGGTGTCTGAATAAGACATGTTGGTACAGCGGCGTTGGTAGGTCCGAAGTGGTCTGGGTATGCAGAGTGGTCTGCTCTGCATACCCAGAACCAGAACCAAACATGGAGAAGCAGCATTCAGCTTTCATGCACCACAAATCTGGAACAAACTTCCAGAAAACTGCAAAACAGCTGAACAGCTGAAAACAGTGCCTTTAAATCAAGGCTAAAACTCCTCCTGTTGCTTTTGAATCGTAATAATTTTGAACCCACATGTTCAATGTATATCGATAATCTTGATGATACACTCATCAAAATGTAATGTCTGTCACTGTCAGTCAATTCTTGACTGTATGATGTTTCTATGGCTTCTTATTCTCGTCTGTTAATGATGTAAAACACTTTGAACTGCCTCGTTGCTGTGCTATGCAAATAAACGTGACTGAAACTTTTTTCCTTGTGATGTACTAGCAGAAAACATGAAAGATTTTTGTGCACAGACCCTACATTGGGGTCCAGCGCCCAGTGCCCCCAGCCTTTTACTCATTCATGATCATGGAAGGTCATAACGCTAGTTAGTGGTAACATAGCTGCAGGCTAGTGTGACGAGTCTGAACTTGGAAGGTCAGTTTTGCTAACAAGCCAGTGGCTAGAGAAGCCATTGGATTCCACTTTCACTCGGTGGTGGTATGTCACTCCCTCATCCCCGCTTGTGTTCATTTCCTTTTCTCTCCTTTTGGCTATTCACACTCACTTTGAAGCCACTTTTTACCAGCAGCAGTACAGGTGTGATCCCAGTGACACAAAGAGATGCCCCCAAATTGCAGGAGGAGGAGGAGAGCTGGAACTATCATATTGCACATGATTAATTCAATGCAGGAGCCTTGCATGGAAAAAGGAGTTGCGAAGCAGGCTGTACGCCTCAGGGCATCAACTGACTCTCTTCACAACCTGGAACCTGGTTTCTCTCTCTCTCTCTCTCTCTCTCTCTCTCTCTCTCTCCATGCCTGACCGGACTGGTCGGCGGGGATTTGTAAGTCATGCACACCTACAGCAGCGGCTTAATATTGACATGACATGACAGAGGCTGACCTTGGAAGTTTTCCACCCTCTTGATCCCCAACTGGCTGTTTTGCTCTGGTCTGTTCTTTTTCCTCTGCTCTTGTCAAGCTCTTTTTATGTTTCACCTTAAATTTACCGTTCTCGGTCGCCGTCCTCCAGCCTGACCTACACAGAACCTCCACCTCATTTTTCTTCTGCAAGTCAGCTCCAGGTCAAGCTGGCTTAACAGTATTTGAAGATAAGAATCTCAAACGGTCACAGGACTTCTATTTCCTTTGCATACTGCAACTTTATAAGGAGGCTTTTTCTAACTGCATGAGAGAAAATCAGGTTTATGACTGAGTGCTGCAGCTTCAGGGGTTCAAACAGTCACTGCCAGAACGTTGGGATGCTAATACTGCAGAGCAACAACTATATTTCTAAATGTTGTGTTTGCTTCAACTTTACAGTGCTTTTGATACGACTGAATAGAAATGAAGTTAGCTGGTATTTTTTTGGCTGTCTGTGGTTGTTGCTGTGACATTCACTTTTTTTTGCAATGCACTGTGACGCTTCATCAGCTGGAATGTGCGTCCAGTTGAGGCTTTCTCGTCAGATCAAAAGTAGCTTCTGAAAATAGCAACATTTTTAGCAGATATTAAACATAGTTTTTATTATCAAGCTCAAATTTCTACGTAAAACATTTGTCCTTTGGTTGGATGTAATATTATGAAACTTAAATGTCCTGTTTTTATGTAAGTGGAAAATTAACATAACAAACAGGAATAAAGGAATAAAGAAAGTTGTCTGTGTGGAATTGTTCCACAGTGGGTTTCACAAAGCAAACTGAGTTCATGAAATACATCAACTTTTCAGTAATATTCTCATTTATTGAACATAACCATGTAGCTAATCACCATATTTTAACAATGGCATTGTCACTAGAATATTATTTTGCTATGTCCATAAAACACATTTTTAACTTTGCCAAAACATCAGATTAGAAGTAAAAACAAGAAAAATAAAGCTCAAGCCATGAATTCATAAAAATATTTTTAATCTACCCTGCAAGAGAGACAAAACTAATCTCCATATTATAAACACTACAGCTTTACTTAAACTAGAAAATTACATTTTGTTTAAAAAGGATTTAAAAAGATGAAAAGTTACTGCATTGTGCAAAATGTTTTAGTTTCCAAATCCAATGATAAGTTTAGATCATTAGTCTGATAATAATAAACTAAATTGTGGCCGCATGTTCAGATGTAATTCATGAAACACGAAGCTCACTGTTTAAACTTTACTTCCAGACCCTTTACATTAGAGCGTCTTTCTCTTTCAACCAATCACAACTCCAGAAGACCCAGGTTTTGAACTTATTACATTTGAACAATACGTAACCTGTAGTGCAAACTGTTGTAGCTGAGGATGATCTCAAAGAGGAAATATTCCAGCATACAGAAAGAAGTCAGCAGAAGGAATTAACAGGAGCTGCTTAATGTGATTGTCTTTAAGTTTCCTGTAAAGGTTGGAGGAATATCGAGTCGACCAAGAAACCTGTGTATGGTTCTTGAACATGAAAAGTCTGTAGCACAACATTCGTATCAGTCGTAATGCTCTTGCTCACATGTGCATGAGCAAGAGAAGGGTGTACATGGGTGTGAGTGTGTGAGTAACACACACACACACACACACACACACCTCCATTTGGTATTCGCAAGCCTCCCACATGGTTTGTTCAGTGCTTTCTGTCCTCTGAGTTCCAGATCTGACTTTACCTTGTCTCCTTATCGGTCCTCTTCCGAGCCATATGAGTAATCACACCTGCTTCCTCGTTGAACATCTGCAGACTTGCTCGCTCCTGCTCGTCCTCCTGCAGGGTACCTACCGGTCCTCACCTGCCTGCCCGCTCCCCTCCGAGTCGCTCCACAGTTCTGCCTCTGGATCCACCAGCCCACTTACCAAAGTCTCTCTCAGAATCGCATCCCTCTCACTAGCCTCCTCTCCACCAGAGCTCAGTAACAAATCTACTCTTTATTAATCACGACTCTTTTCCTGATACTAGGTCTCTAACTTATCTCATCTGTTGTCAAATTCCTGGACCCATCCTGAGGAGCTGCTCTGTTGTTTGCCCTTGTTCTAAATTGTAAAATAAACCTTCTTAAACATTCTAATTTGTCTTTGTTCGATTCTGGATGTGTGCTAAACGACTCCCACAGGACATGGCAGAAATATGGATCAGTACAACTTATCTAAAGGATCTCTAGGTGTTTTACTGTTTCCTCAAAAAAATGTGATGGGAGATTTTGACTTTGGATTAATGAAAAATTATGATCAAAACCAAACTTACAGGCAGCCAGAAAACACCAACTGGGTACAGAAGCACGATGGAGGTAGCGGGATCGAACGGGATTTAAACGGAGGAACCAGCAAGGAGCGTCAGCGAGAGAAGGGTTTAAATACTGCGAGAGTGAATGCTGGAACGAAGGACCTGGGCTGATGATGGCTGCAGGCTTGAAGGGGAGAGAGAAGAAAAAGAAAACGACAAAGGGAAGCGAGGGAAAGCACTAGGGACCAGAAAATGAATCTAACATTAAGTAATGACTACACATGAGAAACATAGAACTAGAGTAGCTTAGAAAAGGATTTAACACAAGAAATAAACATAATAAACTAGAATCACTACGACCGGACTGAACCATGTAAAACTGAAATCCAGCTGATCTAATCAAAGAAAAGGAACTGAGGGACAGAAATGAACCGAGCACAAAACCGACTCAAACAACCCAGGATGTCTCCCTGCATTTAAATGAAAGACATTGTTTCACCACATTTTTAAATTGTAAATAATTAGCAAGATATACTGCGTTTTGTTCAACAACAAACTATTTATAATCTCCTATTACTACTGACTGCGAAAGGCACACATTTGTTCATCTTGTTCTGTGACGTCTGGACAGAAGCTGCTCAGACGAAGCCTAAGTTCACCTAAACAGTGGCTGAAATACCGTTTAAAAAACTGCAACCATCTGGATTAAATAATAGGAGCTGTTCTGTGTGTACATGTGACAGGAGCCCTGCTGCGCAGGCAGCCTCTGAAGGGCACGTCATGTCAGTTCAGCTTCACCAGCATGACACAGATGTCCCAGCACCCTCTGTAAACCACAGTCAATTACAACCCCCAAATTATACCCCCACATTATACCGCCGGAGGCTGCAAGGAATGCAGCATGGTCAGTAACACTGTTCGTTCTTTACTGGACTGCTGCAGTCAGGTCTGCTACACGACTGCAGCGTCCTCTAACCGTGGTTTAGGATTCCTGTTAAAAGTAGGTTCATGGTTTATTTATGTTAAGGTTCTACATGTTTTGTCTTCAAAGTTATTTTGTTGAATTTCCACATGATTTTTTTCTGACTTTCCAGATGCTTTAAAGTTGCAGTTTGTAAATCTTAAAAACATGTTTCTTCACATATCTGTTAAAATTGTCGCTATCTAGTGACGGTTGAAATAGAAAATTTATTAAACAAGTTGGGTTCCTCCGCCTTCTCGCTGTGGTCCTATTGCTATCTGCAGAAGTACACCGCTGGGTTGGAAACAACCAATCAGAGCCATTTTCTCATCACTGTGGAGTTGAAGAAGCTGTCATACACCTGCTTCAACAAACACACTGTCATCTAGACAAAGCAGACAGCACAGTGAGGATCATGTTCTTTGATTTTTCCAGTGCAACTTTTATGAAAAAAAAGATGTTCTTTATATATTTGTTAAAACTGTCACCATATGATGACAGTATGATATGAGACAGACAACCTTTTAAAACATGAAACTCCTTCACCTCCTCCCCAGTGCTACTATCACTGTCTGAAGAAATGCTCCATTCCTGACCCAAAGCAATCAATTAGTCAGGAGGAAGATATTGGGAGTGTCAAACAATCCTTGTGTATGTGATGCTAAATGTGTTAATGGTGCAGATCTTCTATAAGTCTATTGTTGAGAGCATCATCTATTCACGTCTTCAGTCAGAGGCTTTTTCAAATCTGTGTCAAATTTCTCTACAAGAGATCTTTTCTGGCAACAGCCATCACTATCTACAATAACTCTTTGAAGAAACATTTAATTTCCTTTGGGATCGATAAAATATTTTGGAAGTGAATTGAATTGAAAAGCAATCACTACTTCTAGTGAACTAGCGTATTACACACATAGTCCTGCACATGCATCTCCTATGTGTGTTCAGGTATAAAACAAACGCTGTATTTGTTTGGTACACGTGCATTCCAAACCTGGTCTGGATGTTTTGGGTTGTGATTATGCACACAGGCACACCTCCACTTTTACAGACTGCTTAAATCTGGAGAGATCAAGGCTAGGAAATGCCAGCCTACTGGTCCGGTTTTTTTGTGCCACCTCCTGACAGCCACGTCTCGTCAGCCAGTGACAGACATCCTGCGGGGCCGACTGTGACGGCAGCCGACATGATGTGCAGAGTTGTCGGATTGACAGGCGCAGGACCTGAGACGTTGATCACTTTTGTCAAGCTGAGATGGTAAAATGCTGCAGCGACCCATAAATATTGAACCTGCCCAGAGGCCAGTGACCTGCACCGGCTAATAGAGGCCTTTCTGAGGAACCCAGCTGTGTGTGTGTTTGTGTGCGTGTGTGTGTGTGTGTGTGTGTGTGTGTGCGTGTGTGTAAGTGCGGCAGAGAGAGAAAGGTCAAGTCTGCTGCATTTGATGAAATGTTGCCTATAGTAGGTGGAATAATGTAAGAGTAAGCAGTATCTATTCTCTTCACTTTTTCCAAGTCTTCTCATACATACATAAACAATTCAAATCCACTGAGCATTGGAAGCACATGTGTTGTTTTCAACAATCTGTGTCCGTGACATGGTCACTGCCATCACTTTTAATACAAGGGGAAAACAAAGATTTTAAGCTTTTAATAATGGACTGATTAGATTTTAGCCCTCAGAAGTAAATCAGATTAAACCTTCGTGTACACACCTCCCAGCCAGCATGCCTAGGTGGGCCCCATGTGGGGAAAAGGAGGGCAGACTATATGGGTCCCATATGGGTTTGTCCGCGGGTTCCACGATGGCCCCACATGGGTTTGCCCATGTAGGGCCAGAGCCCACATGGGCCCTGCATGGGCCCTATATGGTGGTGGCCCACATGGGTTTTGTCCAATTAGGGCCCATGTAGCACCCATGTGGGCTGTGGCCCTACATGGGCAAACCCATGTGGGGCCATCGTGGAACCCGCGGACAAACCCATATGGGACCCATATAGTCTGCCCTCCTTGTCCCCACATGGGTCCCACCTAGGCATGCTGGCTGGGCTACAGCTTTGCTTTAATGAACAGAATGACTATTAGATTAAACTGCTGAGGAAAAGTGGAAACCATTCGTACTTCAGTCCGTTTTCTCACTAAATGTAAAAGTGTATGAAAGATCAACTAAAACTGGTTTTAAACCAAGCTGGGTATGAGATTCATGGGATCAGTGATGCATCATACCCACACTAAATAAAATAATGCAACACAGACGTAAGTTTTATGTCATAATATAAAGAAGATTTCTATTTTTTTAGTCTTTGAGCACCAGCCCTTTCGTTTTGGTCCCATGTGCCTACAGGTGCTTTATCAAATCCAGACTGTATAAGAAGTGAACTACTTTTAAAATACATCAGTGAGATCTAGACAACAAATGGAAAGAGCCAGAGCTCCACTGGAACGAGGTTTAAGCTCCAACCTACATGAAGCGATGGACTCTTTATGAAACACTGGCCCTGTATGTGGATGTGTATTTAATGAAGGGAAGCTAAAGCAGGAGAAATATGATCTCTCTTGTCTCCTTCAAAAATTACTTCTGGCTAAATCCCCCATGTTTATCTACAGTGTTGGACTTACCTCTCCACAGATGTCTGTGTATCTGTTGAATCTGATCTGCGGATGTAACATTTGATAGGAACAATTTATATTAAAAATATATTTGAGTGATTCATAGTAATTTATGTAGGAAAAATAATTTTGCTGACTAAATTTCTTCTAATTCAACTTGGGTTTATCTATATAGCACTAATTCACAACAATAGCTTCAAGACACTTCCCAAAAAAAAAAATCTAATTCATATACAGATATATCCAATCAACTAAATCTAATCCTACACAAAGTCGTATATGTTCCGATCTGATCCTGGCGATCAGTCAATGCATCCAAGCTCCATTTATCATTTAAATGTGTAAACCGTTTTCTAAGGAAACCCAGCTAATTACATCAAGTCAGCGACTTTCAGCAGGCACTCCTCTTTGGTTAGCATGTAGCAACAGTGGGCAGTGGCTCTCATTCTATCAATGACGCTGCAGCAAGAAAAGATAGAGCAGGAGAAATATGATTTCTCATTTTACTTTAAGGTAACCTTTGAAGTTCTTTAAGTATTTAAAGCCTAATTTACCTTTGAAAAATCAGTCGGTTGGCCATGAACAACATCCACTGGATGGAGAGGGGCCTGAAGCTAAGCTATACTCCACACACACACAGACACACACACACACACACACACACACACACACACACACACACACACACACAGCTTTGGAGCTCACACTAATGAATGTTTACATGAAATGCTGGCAGGCAGAGTAGGCGTAAAATGGAGATCCGGGGTGCACTAGTGTCTAGTTCAGAGTTTGCAACTCGTCTTTTGCTTTTCAAGGTTTCCTCTGTAATTATGGAGGGCTTTTTTTTTTTTCCTGCAGCTGCTCTAAAACAACCATATCTGGGTACGTAAACCAGATGGGAAATGGAAGCAAGAACATACTCTTATAATTATTATTATTACTATTATTGTTGTTGTTGTTGTTGTTAGTATTAATTCAGTATTTTTCTCATCAAAACATTTTACATTATAAAGCAGCAAAATAGTAAAGAAAACGGGAAAAAAAGTACAAACACATAAAGTGGAACATTTTTTTCTTAAAAACCAAGAATACCAATGATGACCAGGCAGAGAAAGAAAAAAAAGACACGCAAGCAGTGCCAAGGTAATGATAGGCTGTCACCTCTTACCATAGGGTGTGTGTCCCATTTTTCCCAGAAAGCATCCCCCTTTTCTTCTTCTAGTTTTAATTTAAAGGCCAAATGCTCCATGTCCTGAATACTATTAACAATGCCCATTGACTGTTTGATACTGGAGGTTGGGCTGCTAAGTCATTGTTTAGTTATAGGTTTTTTCCTTGCCATCATCATTAGTTCTAGGATATATCTATCTGCTGTGGTAATTCTTTATTTGACTGACATGACACTGTCTTAAACATGACATAACATGACATAACATGATATGTCATGTTCATGAAGGAGTCTTCATGTTCATGAACATGAAGGAGTCTTTATGAATGTTTATGACAGTTATCATGAAGTGTCATTCGTCAAACAATGACACCTTTAATGTAAAGTGGCTTTAAAAGTTGCATTGAAAGTGCCACCTTTGCATTCAAGTGTATACATCTACTAAATAATGCAAAGTCGTCACTTTCAATTAACTTTTTGACTTTTTGTTCCAGATTTGTGATGCATGAAGCTGAATGCTGCTTCACCATGTTTGGTTCTGGTTCCAGGGATGCAGAACAGAACCAGAATCAGAAGCCCTGAGAGGTCTGGAAGATTGACACAACAGCAGATCTTTAATGTATTGTGGTGCTAACTGAGCTCTTCAGTGATTTATAAACTAAACAGTATTTTAAAGTCTATTTTTTGAGCTACAGGGAGCCAGTGTAGGGACTTTAAAGCTGGGTTGATGTGCTCTGTCTTCCTGGTTTCAGTGAGAACGTGAACAGCAGTCTTCTGATCAGCTGCAGCTGCCTGATTGATTTTTACAGGCAGACCTGTGAAGACACTGTTGCAGAAATTAATGCAACTGAACATCAACAAATGGATGAGTTTCTCTAAATCTTGCTGTGATATTTGTCTTTTAATCCTGGAAATGCTCTTCAGGTCATAGAAGGCCGACTTTGTAACCGTCTTTATGAGGTTCTGAAAGTTCAGGTCTGAGTCCATCATCTGAGAAACAGATTTTTTTTGTTTTTAATAGATTTATATATAATCATCAAAATGAGCAGCAATAAACACTTAAGATTCATCACTTTTTGTATTATTCTACATAATCAGTTTTGGTTTTTGAATTAAATTTTATACTTGGTTACATTGTGATTTATTGAAATGCAGGCCTGGTTCCAGAAGCTTCACTGGTGCTGCAGCAGGATGGAACAAAGAAACAAATGAAACTGAGCTCTGATTTGGATCGACCTGAAATTATTTGTTGAGCCAATCTGAAAAAAAAAAACAACAAATAAAAAAAAATAAAAAAAAACAAAGCATGAAGTCTGTCACTACCTTAGGATAATTAGGAATGAACAGAAACTGGGCCATTCAATCTGGACAAACATCTTTATTTCTGGTAATGCATCTATACACTGTACATTCAGTCACTGTAGTATATAAGCATGGCTATTTTCAAACATAATCTCATAAAGTCCTTTACAATATAGTCCGAGTCGTTAGAGGAGGGAAGGGGAAAGGTGTCAAAACACGGGGGGGTGGGGGGAATAAAACGGACATAGATGAATAAGCCAAACTTCTTTTCATATTATATATGTGGCGTTAATACATGACAAAGCTTGCCTCTTACATAAAAATATTTCTAGAACTGTATATAGTATCAGCAGCAGCACAGGGCTAAAAATAATACATGAGGGAGGGGAGAGGAAGTCATGTGGGCCGGCTATACGATGCTGAACATTTGCTTAAAATCTATATGAAGTGAAAAAAAGATAATTCAGTAAAAACTATTTAGTATGAAAAAGAAAAAAAAACAAAACAGGATAAAATGTTTGTGAAGGGAATATTCTCTGCATCAACTGTTCCTGAAACATTTTCATTAAAACACAAACTTAAAAAAAAACAACAACAACAACATAAACGGAAAAGAAAAACAAACAGCTGCTGTAAGAAAAGATATGGAAACACCATGTACATTTATAATACAGTATCGTAAATGAAAAACATATTTACACATGTAAATTTGTATTCAAATCTTCACACTGGCTAGTATTTGGCCTATTAATACGGACTGTTATTGCTCCTTTGCTGCCCATCGCTTAGAAAAAAAAAAGATTCTCCTTTAGAAAACAAGACATCATTAAATCGCTTTCTTTTTTTTTTTCCTTTGTTTTGGACGGGAGAGCAAACAGGCCGATGTTAGCGCTTCCCTCCGCCGTAGAAAACCAGAACACAGAGGATATGAACTCTGAAGAGTAAAAACTACTAGAAAAATGTACCAACACGGGTCTGCTGGAGGGAGGCAACATCAGGGAACGTCTGTAATGCTGCATCAGAAAAGGCCCGGTCCAACACTTGCATCAGCAAACCCAACTGTAAAAGTCCTTATGTACAATTTATAGTAACAATTTACCAAGTTTTTTTTTTTTTTTTTTTAGGATCGTTTATAAAATCTCCTCTGAGAGCATGCATATCACTGGTTCAGACATCAGAAGAAAAAAAACAAAAAAAACATTTGAAGCATTTGTTGAGAGTGTTTTCTGCGCCGCGCAGAGTTCTGTAAACTGCTGATTCAAGGAAACACTGATTAAAGCGCTGCAGAGCACAGAAGGGCCTCTTCGTTTCGAAACCTGCTGATGGGAATGAGACGGCAGCGCCGCCGTCAGGTTTCTGACTCTGGAAACCTTTCGCCCATCTCTCAGGCACTTGAGGTTGTCCAGCATTGCACTCATTTTTTTGTTTTCCTCTTTTAATATTTTTATTTTTTATTTTTTTTTGTTGTAAATGTAAGTTGATCTAAAAATGGCATTTGGCTTTTATTTAACACCAATGCTTTTCCTGCTAAATAAGACAAGTCGCTTTATGTTGCATAACACAATAAAAACCCTTACACGTACAGTATCAATGCCCAATAAGTGACTATATGAATGGCAAACCTTTTTCGTTTCTCATGCATAAAGAGGATGAGATTCCTACCGGAAAACGAATTGTGAACACAACAGACAAGCAATAAAAGTATCTCCACATACAAAAACAACATCCAAGAGTTGACTGTTTGTTTGTTCGTGCTGCTGTAACAGTCCAGCCCGCAGAGATCTGAGCTGCTCCAAACTTCCTGAAAAGTCCTGCCTGCTGAACATTTTCCTGTCTATTTACAATCAGCTGCTGGAAACCGCAGCAGCTTTTTACTCGCTTGATTCTGTGGCCACTGGATGATAACAGTGGCAGTAAAACGCATTTAAACTGTATTTTTTTTTCTGGTGTTTTTTTTTTAAAGTTTTGACAAAAGTGCGATTTATTACTGTAAAGTACAAAACAAAAAGAACTTTTTTTTTATTTACACGCCTTAACTTCACAATCAGACATTTTTTGTGGTAATTGACAAGAGCCCGCTGAAAAGCTCCTGGATGACGAAGCCGGTCTGGAGGGAAAAAAACAAAACAAAACACGCCGTCTGTCATTCAAACGTTACGAGAACACAAGGCCACGCTCACACTGGAGGGAGAAAAAAAAATCAAAGTAAAACTATGGCAACCAGCGTGGATGTGTGTGTGAGACTGTCCAACAAGTGCTCAGTGAAAACAGAGAAGGTGCCTTTAACTGTGCCTGAATGGAGGGTTGGATCTGTAGCTGAATGACAGGAAACCTCCTGAACGTCCACACCGTGGTGGAGTTTGCATCTTTTACATTTATTGTCTATCATATTCATTTGTTTCCACTCCACCAGCACTGATGAAAGCATTTTTTTTTCCTGTCCATATCACTATGTAGTCTCTAGATAGCTTATAATGTCTTGAAGAGCCTCTGCCTGCTTCCAGCCGTGAGCCGACGCTGGAAGCCTTTTATTTGGAGGGGCCGGCCCCGGCCCCGCCCTCTAGGCTGTGGCCCCTCGCTGCAGCTGTGATGTCATGATGGCCTTCCAGCAGTTTGTTAGTGCGGCGTGAGAGTCTGGTTTCGTTTTCTGGCGGGCGCAGCTGCATCCTCGTCTGTTTGCAGGTCTGAGAGTGAACGGTGAGTCAGTCAGTGCTGGATTTAGAAACGCGTATCCCCTGGCTGCTTCTGCTCTCCCCTTAACTCTTCATGGGTCTGGATCAGAAAACACCTGCGTGTTTCCTCTGATGGGAACGTTTTCTCTGTCTTCTGGACGATTTGGGTTCAGGTGTCGGTGACGGTGGTGCCGTGGGTCGGCCCAGAGCTGCTGGAGCAGCAGGCTGTGTCAGATGGGATGAGAGCAATGAGGGGGAATGATTGAGTGCCGATGCTTGTCTCGGGGTTACTTGTTAGGGGCCGCTTCTTTGCTGCCAGGTTTGGGCCAGAGCTGCTGTTGGAGCTCCTTTACCACCCTCTCCAGGTGCTCTCTGGCCTCCCGCTCCTGCAGCAGGTCGGCTCTGAGCTGCTCGCGGTCAGCCTCGGCATGCTGCAGCTTCATCTGGAGGTCCTCGATCTGATAAACACAAAGAGAAGTCATCTTAAGAGAAAAAACTTTCTATTCTATTTAAATAAACTTCAAACACAATGATCGGCCAGAAAACTGTGCTAGGTGAAGCCCTAGTCTGGTAAAAACCAGCCCGTTGTCCTGCACTTTGCTTCGTCCAGAGGGTCTGGGCTCTCGGCATGACTGCATGTAATTCACTGATCAAATAGTTCTGACATTGTATGGAAAGAGTCATTTTCCTTGTGTAAACAAACCGACTCCTCTCAGCTGCTGTCCTTTTTCAAACCCAAGGTTTCTTAATGTTGTCACGGCAACTGTTCACGGTTCTGTTGTGAAACAGCCTCGCTCAGACTAAAGTTCCCACCGGCAGAATCTCTCATGAATGAACTGCTAGAATCAACCAGAGACCAACATTACAGCCATTTCGAGTTGTGACTCGTTCTTTTGTTCAGGTTCTGAGGCAGAATTAGCTCCGCCCCCTGCTCATTAGCTACATTAGCTGTGAAGCCGAGAAGCACAGGAAAATCAGAGAAAGGCCTGCGCTCCTGGGAACAGAGAGTTAAACACGGCTGATTGTGGGTGCAGGGCCCTCCCTCAGGCTGGAGACATTCAGCCGTCCCAGAATAACACGTCTTCCCATTGGCTGAGGTTGCTGGATGACCTAACGCAGAGCGCTGATAGGCCAGGTCAGTGTGACCTCACCGCACCATGTGCTCCTCACAGCAGCCTCATCCACTCAAACCCAAACAGAGGGTTTCACATGGAGACGTATGGAGCAGCGGCTCGGTCGCTGAACGTCCTTCCACCCAGTATTTTCCAGAAACAGTGGTCAGGTTTTGCTGCCAGACAACTAGTTGGAACTGGACCACGGATCAAAGACGCAGAGCTCGTGTCTCACACTCATCCAAACACTCTGCTGCTCTCACGTCCTGATCCTGTTTGTTTTCCTGGCTGCGCTGACAGCGTCTCCTCTCTGAGATGGCCGCGTCTCCGCAGGAGGACATGGACGCAGCTGGAGGACAGAGTCTCCTTCTTGTTTTGTCTAAAGCTGCCTCAGGGAAGCCGACACCTCTTCCTGTTTCCTCTTCCAGGGGGAGGAGCCGAACTACACCCGTTCATTTCTGACTGGGAGGAAGAGAACACTTTCTGTCTCCCCCTGTCCTGAAAGTGAGACAATATGACTGCTGTGTACATACAGCAGCTTAGCCACTTTTGGGGTCTGACGGTTTTTCAATATTTCCACATTTGGAAGTGAGAGTGTGAGAGGCTCCAGTTTGTGCCGGACCTGTGCGGAGTATTTGGCGCGGAGACGGCCGGCCTCGCAGCCTTTATCGCAGACCCTCAGCTGCCGCGCCTGCTCCAGCTCCCTCTTCAGACGGATCCGTGACTCGTTCGCCTCCTTCATCTTCTTCTCGCTCTCGGCTCGCAGACGCTCGATTTCCTTCCTCAGGCTGCGCTTGGCCTCGGTCGCCTCTCGGAGCTTCTCCTTCTTCGCCACCCGCAGGAATTCCAGCTCCTGTGAAGAAGAGATGGCTACAGTTAGCCTGCAAGTTCTCTGAGTTTATCTCCGTGTGCAACTCAAGTTCTTCTTATTAGCAAATTTCTAAGTTCCTCGTGTGTTTGTAATCAACAAGTGACCAAAACCATTCAAAATGTTAAATAAAACTAATGTTACAAAGAGTAAAATAAATGCTATTTTTAACAACTCCAAACCCAGCTGTGGAGGAAAAGACTGGTTCCTCCGGTGCCTGTCTATAAAACTCACGTGCAGCAGAACAGAACAGCAGAAGGTGTTCCACTGCATACTAAACATGCTTGTCATGAAAGTGCTGAATACTTGCGTGAGTACAGTCGCCAATAAAAGTGACGTTTTAGTTTTGAGAAACGAGTTGTGTTGAAGTCCTTCTTCTTTGATCAGTTTGTTGAAGTGTGTAGCTGGAATGTGGAGTTAATGAGTGCAGAGCCTAACTACCTGCTGGAGGCTCCGCTTGGCCTGCAGGGCTGAGCCCAGCTTCTCCTCCTGCTTCACTCTCATCTTCACGATCTCATGTAGGAACTTCTCCTTCGACTCCTTGGAGTCCAGCCCGCCGTCCAGCGCCTGCCTGAGGCTCTCCAGCTCTGACTCCAGCCCCAGCTCCAAAGGCGCCACGGCCACAGCGGGGACTGCAGCGGCAGGGGCGGAGCATTCCGCCAACGTGACGGTGCAGACCGGCCCTTGGGCACCCGGTGAGCTCAGGTCCTTGGCGGAGCTGCTGGATGAGGTGAAGGACGGCGAGGACAGGGAGGACATGGAGGACGTGACTGTGGAGGAAAGATAAGAAACACGTCAATGACTGCAACACGTTTATGAACACAGGAGGGCCGGAGCACTACTCACAGTCATCACGGCTCTCCACCTCCACTTCCACCTCGGAGTCCTTGTCATCCTGCGGTGGGGGCCGGCAGGAGGCAGCAGGTGGGGGGCAAGGGCCCTCTGGAGCTGGAGCCGGCAGCTCCTCCGTAGCTCTTCTCTTACGAGGTCTGGAGCTGTGGCTGGCACCCTCATCTGAAGGCTGGGACGTGTTGGCGGCAGGCGGGGATGTGGGCCCCGCCTTCCCCAGAGGGAGTGGCGTGAGGGCCACGTTGGGGGCCACAGCATTCTCGAGGCTCTTGTAGTTGTAGAAGCTGGAGGACAACAACAGGTGATGTTAAGGCTGGTAGTGTTCTGATCTATAAAGGTGGCAGTCTATAGCCCTGGTGTGGGGACATGGCCGGGCCGGGTGGGGGAGCCGGACCCCTGGAGCACCAGCAAACCCAGACGGTGAACAGCCATGATGTTCAAACCACAGCCGTCTGTGGCTTTAAGAGATTAGATTTTCCCTCAGCTGTGACTGAATATAAAGAGCTAAAAGAATCAGATGTTTCCATAAGGTAGCAGGTCAACTACAGGGTGGATCATAGGGGGTTAGATCACAAGGAAGATCAATGGGTGGACCAATGGGTGGACCAATGGGTGGACCAATGGGTGGACCAATGTGGTGTAACACAGGGTGGATCACAGTGTTGTCAGGTTCTGAGCTGGACTCACCTGTCTCTCAGCAGAGCCAGAGGGTGGGGGGGCGGCTCCTTCTCCCCAGCAGAGATGTGAGGAGACCATGGTCTGAAAGCTGAAGGTCTCTGTCTGGGCTGCAGGCAGTTGATCCCCTAAGAGACACAAGATCTCACTTTAGACGACTTGATCTGAAATGATCAGGACTTTCATCTGAGCTCAGCCACACTGACCTTGCTTGAGGCAGACAGAGACTGCAGCCAGTCGTGCTGCTTCTCTTTGTCACCAAGTGGAGACTGTGACGGGATGTCTTCCAGTTTGGACTTTTTCACAGGGATGCCATCAGACGCCTAAAAGACAGACAGGACGTTGACATAAAGACTCCATGTTAGTCAGGGCATTGTGTCTCGTTTATACAATCACTGCCACTGAGAGTTTCACAATCATGTCAAAAATACTTCATACGTTTTATATAAAAAGCTGGAAGAGTTTTCACTTATTCCAGATGGAGGGAAATGAACATGGGAAGTGTGTGTGCTTTTGTCTGTTAGCTTGACTCCGACATGAATGATTTCCTCCTGATTCCGTCCAATCTAAGTCTAATCTGACCGCTGTCTGGAGCACATGAGACACCGTCTGCCTATAGCTAATAAAGCATAATCCTGACTAACTCTAAGGGGTATGCATATCAGAAGTGCCGCCCTGATGTGGACACTCCAAAACAGAACATTCGTTGCCTTTTACACACACATCTTTATCAGAAGAAATTATTATTATATAAGAGAATCTTCTCACGTTATTGTTAAATATTTCTGTCAGAAAATTGTTAGCAGAGACCTCAACCAAGAGGCTGGATTTATCAGTGGCACAGAGAGGAATGTAATGTCCAACAACTGTTGCATAGTTCTTCATAGTGACAACACTGCAGACTCTGTTTTGATTTTACACATTAGTCTGATTTCATGTGTTCCTTTGGGATGTAAGTCATCAGAGGTTGCACTGCTAGCTAGAGGTTGTTACATTAAAAAAATCCATAAAGTGAAAACCCACCGAGCAACGTGCCGTTAGGGGAGCTGGCTGCAGCCACCAGGGGGTTAAATTTAGGTGTGCGCACACACACACACGCATACGACCCACACTCTGCATCACACACGGGATCCAGAGCAGCGAAGGTGTGTTTGCATACTGCCAGCCAAGAGAGAAGGCAAGAGGTGACTGGGGCAGTGTGAGTGTCTGACACACTCCGATACACCCAGAAAGGCAGACAAGAAGGGCTTTGTCACTATGACCTCAGCTTCTCCCAGCTGTGGCTGTCACTAGCTGCCGCACAAACACACACGCACTCTGAGTTACTGCAGAAACTGAACAGAAAGTGTGTCGCTCTCTAAAAAAAGAAAAAAAAAATTCTATCGTACTTTTTCTTAATGGAAGCTAAACCTGACTGGTGCAGAGTCAAATCTACCAACACAGTGCGTTGAAAGCAGACAAAAGCATTAAGAAAGATACTCTCTAAAAATAAGAGCAACCAAACTGCAGAAGTCGCACAAGCTGATGATACACTAAAAGGCAAAGGTCAAATTTAAAAAATCAAAAATCCGACAGCAACACAAATCAGGCTAGACTGAACTGTGCACACATCCATCCTGAGGGGGCGCTGTGCTCCAACACAATTCTGCTCTACTCATCACTCTATTTAAGGCAGCGCTGTCTAGAAACTGTAGCTGTCATAAAGAAACAGACTGCAGGCCAGCTACCTGAGCAGAGAGCCTGATTAAATAATCAGCTTATTAGGAGTTTTCAACATTTGTCTTACCAAACAGTAAAGGCTTTTATATCAAAATGTTAGAACTGTAACAATAGCAGCAGGGATAATTGTTAGTTATCTACTTTAAATAAAATAAATTACATCATGTTTCACACGTTGTTGTGGTAAACACTGACAATGATTTACGGCAGAATATTTACTTATGACCTTCATACCATGAAGACGTCAACAGCCAATGATTCTGCCTTTATAATCGATTAAAAATGTTAAGCTGAACGGCTGAGTGGGGACGTCTGTTGTTGACGAGGGCTCTACAGGAAGTGGAGGAGCTGTCAAGGTATGGAAGTAACACGGTGACGATAAACTGTCTTTCGGTGGGTAAAATGAGGCTCAGCTGGTTTGAAGATGGTTGGTTTGTGGGTTCTGGGTTTGAGCACTTTGATCTGTCCCCCCAACACAAAAATGTGATAAATATGTGGTCTGCTGGGAATCCAAAGGTTATCTACAGTAGACACGGTAAAAACTGTTGCATGAGGAATCTGCTTTGCTCTGGAGGATGTGATGCTCTTGTTCTTCCTTCAAAGTTTACAGCAGCACAATGTCAGGACTGGAGAGAGGACAGTGCTCTGAACACACTGGGACAAAGCAGCGTCCTGCTGGGTGTCAACAGGTGGTCCTTTGCAGCTGGGTGAGGTCGTCCCCCCCAACGCCTCCACCCCCCTCCCGGTCATGTTGGCACGGCGGCCTGCTTTGCCACTTGTGGATGTAATCAGAGCTGCACTGGCGGGGAATTGGTGTGACTAGACAGGCGAGCACTCCCATCATGACAGCTGTCCTCGTTCCACTAGACTCCTGAGGGCTCAGCTCCACGACTTTCATTAACTTTCCATTACATCATGGGAGTCCTGTTCTGGCCAGTTAGTACAACTTTAGGAGCCTTATGCTATAGAAAAATATATAGGTTCACAAAGATGCTGAAGATATTTTGGTTTTGTTTGATGAAGTCTCCATCATCATCAAACTGCAAATAAACTCAAATAAACCATTTAGAGCTGGAAAAGTTTGTGACCAGATGGATCCCATTTCTTCAGTTTTTCTATCAATTACCTCCATTACTGATCAATTTGCCGTCCAAAATGACTAAAACTGTTCTGAAGTACTCTGAATTCCACACACCCCCCCATGTGTCAGTGCTATAGGAGTCCTGGAAGCAGAGCTGAACCCAGAGAGGCTGACAGTTTGTGGGTTATCTAGAGATGAGGAGATTTGTCCTAGATTTGACTGTAGCAAAGCAGGGCTAGAGGCAAGTGGCTAGCCTACAGAGCGGCTGATCCTCTCTCTCCAACACACACACACACACACGCGCGCACACACAAAATCTGCGCCTCCATGCCACGTGTCAGTCCTTGTCTCGTGGATCACTGGTTGCCAATACTGCGGCTCTCCAGCAGGACGAGATCCGCTAGAAATCTTGGCTGGAGCAGAGCGTTTAGGGGTCAACAAAACCAGCAGCTGAGCCTGTGGGTCTCAGCGGCGGAGGGGGCGGGAGGGCGACTCGGAGGAAGAGAGACAAATCTGCATGTTTAAGCAGCGAGACCGAGAGGCATGAGGCTGGGAGTTTTCACCCAGCACAGAGACAGAGGGCTGGTTCCTCAGAGTTCAGGACTCATCTTGATCACCTAGAAAGACTCCGTCACAAAATGTGGATGTCTTTCTGGGTGCTTGAACATAATCAGATACCCATCTCTGGCTCAGGGATGTAAACCTAAGAACCCTTTCTACAAGCAGACCTGAACAACCAAGGGCCTCCATGGAAACCCTTTAGGGGTCTTCTGGTGAAGCCCTGACCGACCAACAGGAGGCTTCCGCGCATGATGCAAATGGAATCATGCTCATGCTCTTACGCAGCTGTCTGCAATCCGCCGTGGCTCACACTGCATAGACAGGATGTCACACCTCTGAGATAAGGCTTAAAGATTAGTCGGGGTGTGTTAGACGTGCTCACACTGCACCGTCTGCTGCAACACCTCACACTAAGAACAGCACACCTTGTACTGTCAGCGCAGCGGCACCGTGTTACAAGCATGCTTCAGTTACGAAGTAGGGCCTGTTTCATCTGCAGAGCGGCAGAGCTGAATGGACCCATCGGTGGCTCGCCGTGTGAGGAGGTTCAGATGCTTCTCATGCGATTCTTTAGCTCCAAGTTTGGGAATGGAGACATTACACCTGTTCTCTGAGACCTTTGTTGTTTAAAGCCTCAGAGGTTGTCAAACGTTCAGAGTGACTCGAGACTTTAAAACACAAGACGTCCAGGTAAACATACCTAATCTTAAAAGTCTTACCATCATGGCAACTGCTGCTAGGTCAGAGTTCAAACTACACCTGTAAAATAGTTGAATCTGCCACTCTCCTTCCAGTGTGCACCACTGAGGAAGAATTTCTCTTATATAATTGCTACAGGTTACCGACACATGCTGCCTTTATTTCCAAACCAGTCACATTAAGTCCTGATGTTGTTATTCAGATATTGTTTGGTTTCATGCCAAACTTCAGTTTTAATGGAAAGAATTTCCTTAAATGTAAATAAGATTATACGAGTATTTGACTTATATTTGTATTTCTATTGTGTGTTTCATGTGTTTTAAGCTTGCTGTGTGGATGCAACCACGAGCTCTGCAGCTCATGTGTGTCTAATTTACAGCCCCTTACTTTGCACATGGCAGTCAGGAATAAACCCCGCATGAGAAACTCACAAAGCATTAAGTCATGGGGCCACATCAGTCGGAGTGTCAGGCATGTCTCAGCTGCTGCAGGGGCCCCATGCACATCTTCAGTCTGGGTGTGTGTGTGTGTGTGTGTGTCTGTTAGAGAGGCTGTTTGTGGCAGAGACAGGATGGGTGGGGTATTCTCCTAAAGACTTTTAAAAACCCTTGTTCTTTAACTTCCTGTGTCTGCTGCTCCACTGAGACAAGACACTTGTTTTCAGAGAAACCAAATCAGCAGACCTGAACTCTCTGACAAGTTGCTCTGTTTCTGTTCCATAATGCCAGAAGGACAGATTCTGGAAGATTTTCTTTTTCAAATTATTTTTTTTAGCAGGAATCACATCCAAACACTTTCGTTTTAGACAAAGGGATTTAGGGAACCGAAATCTCAATGAAACTGAATACACTCCACTTTCACTGTGCTGACCTTTCAGATTTAAATACCAGACTTTCTAATCAATCCACGCAAAAAACATCAGACCATGTTAAATAATTCAACGTAGTGATTTGATTTCCTTTCCTGCTCTGGCTGCTCACTGTGTTCAGTGTGAGGACAAAACAAACTGTTCAGAGGTTTGGTTGTGAAATCTAGGCTCACCTACCACTTTGAAAACAAGGACAACAGTTTTTATCTACTTAAAAATGCGACGATAAAAGGAGGAACATTTAGGAACACAAATACTACAGTACTACGTACTAAAAAAAAAAATACAATCTTTTTTATGAACAATGCTTGTGTTTCTCTGATGTAATGTAAACTAACTAACTAAATAAATACAATTGAATAACTGTATTTACTGTATATACAATAACGGCCGATTGAAATAAAACCCAGTTCTTGAAAATATGGTAAGACTTGATTTGAAGCAGTGTGCATAAGACTGACATGACACTGTCATAAACATGACATAACACACATTATGAACACGAAGGAGTCTTTATGAATGTCTATGGCTGTTGTCATGAAGTGTCATTCGGTAAATAATGACACTTTTAATGCAAAGTTGCACTAAAAGTTGCATTAAAAGTCCATTAAAATTGTTTACTTTGCATTAAAAGTCTCATTACAACATAATAAACATAAAATAATCTCAAATCACCAACTTTTCCACCACGCTTATCAGTTAGTAATCTTTTTTCTGCTGATATATTAGTTTGCCACCGAAGATGTCTTCTCCTAGCAACACTTCCTAACAGCCCGTCCATGTTCAGTCTTTGTCTAACCAGTCTTTCGGTAGAATGAGTGACATCAGATTATTTGCTCCTCCAACTCTTCCCAGAACGATGTGCAGCATTAGATGCTTCACTGAGGTTAATGCCCATGTCTGTCTGGCTTCCCTGCAAAAATCATCCTTCTCAGAACAAGTTCAAATATAGAAAACAAGATGTTTTCCCCATGTAGTAGTATAGAAATCTGCCATCGGTATTATTACTTTTGATCAATGTTCAAGAATATCTTGCTGGAAAATTACTTGTAAATTAGTTTTGTCTTATTTCAGGTATACTGAGAAAAATACTAAATACTAAAGTCTGGTATTTTTTTTCCTAGAAATTAGGAAAAAATACTTGGTAAGATTGGGTGTTACTGTTTTTGATGTTTTTGATGATCAGAAGCTCCACAGCTGGGAACTGAGAAAAGCCATGCCACTATAGAGGTGGTCGCACTACCTGATAATCAGACAAACATTGCATTTAAGGAGAACTACCGGTTTATAACCTTCTGAAACTTAAGTGTGAAATCAGCTCGTTTCTGCACTCTTGCTAATTTTCTGCTCACTAAAACAGTGAAACTGTTTTGTGGTAAAAGTGTTGTGGTTCCTCTGTGATTATATAAATGCTGTCTTGAAAGTTTTTGGAAGGAAATATCTTTGGGAACCTCAGGGAAATGAAGTCAGTTTGAGGTGAAACCAAACATTGCTTTTTTTTTTGTTTGTGTTTTTTACAGAGACTGTGTAATGCTGAAAATATGAGAGCCAGTAAGAATCAACAACTCACAGATGACAGCCAGCCTTTATTAAGGCAAAGCAGAATCTCTGTCCTGATACAATCTGTCACTTTGGTCAGCACCTTGTTTCCTTTTCTACCACTCCCTGTCTTTCCTAAAACTCTCCCCCGCCTCTCAGCGTTCATCTATCTGTCTGAGAGCATTTCCTGTGTCACAGATTACAGGATGTCTTCTGCAAACAAGCTAAATTCCAGCTGCAGAGTGAAGCAAGCAGAAAGCTGCAGAATCTTCCAGTTGGGTTCAGGCCTGTTCTAAAAACATAAACAGTCATTTTCTTCCTGAAACAGAATACACAGTGACTAAAGCAAGAGGTGGTTCTAAAGTAATCTGCAGACATGTGGCCACCGTTCGACATGTTAGACACATTTGTGGTAAATGTGTTTCTGTTCATACAGAACAATATGCTTAAATGTGTAAAATCACAGCTGTCAATATTTGACTATATACCTGAAGTTTTGTCTGAAAAATGGAGTTGAATGCCTACATGTTGGTGATTGGTTTGCATAAATCAGAGGTTAAACGTGGACTGTCTTTTTGTGAGGATTGTGCGACTGTCAGCAGAAAACATTCAAACTTTAGATGTTTGGCTGAAGAAGTGGTTGCAGATCTAGCATCCCTGCAGACTAGGCTGAGATAAAAGGCCGAGCAACCTGTTTTCTTTGCTTTTGTCTTGAGTCAGGAGGCTGAATGGGGCCCCACCCTGCCTGTGACCTGACTTTGGCCTCTCTGCATGTCTTTCAGAGGGCCCCCTGAGCTGTGAAGAGGGTGGGGACCCTTCCTGGAAGCAAAGTGTCAGTTTAGCTCAGCCCTCGCCACTAAAGAATACCTGCACATGCAGAAGAAACAAACAGGTGTCAGACAACACATGGCTCATCTGTTTATGCAAAAGAAAGTCCTGCAGCCCTCAGAAGGTGAGTTCAGCTCCCACCACCTGCTTATGTTTATGTTCGCATGTAGCGTCCTCTCTTTGCTCTACATCTGCCTGTTTCTGTGCATGCCTCTCGAGAGCCGAGCATGGTGCAGAGAAGGAGAAACAGCAGCTCACTGCAGAGCGAATCCTCGAGTGAGTGTTTGTGGGTTACAGGCGAACACAGAAGAGCTCTAAATTTGGCAACCAGTTCATCTCACCATCACCTCCTTGGCTGAGGAGTCACGGAGAACAATAGGGCTTCTGTCTTCAATGAAGTAAACAGCAAAAACACTTTCCATAGCTCCAGTTGGGCCGCTGCAGCATTGTGCTGAAAAAAAAAAAAGGATCCTATCGTCTTATTATTCAGGAGCCTGCAGACTTGCTGAGATGCAGTTTTGTGTTTGAGATGAACCGGTTTGCTGACTAGACTTTAAATGACCTCATCTAATATTCTCTTTGATGTGCTGCCGAGTAATTTTTCCTGTGCTCAGCACATAAGTGACTGTATTTACTCAATAAGTTTGGATTTATTGGGAGCAAGTATGAACTTGTTGAGTAAAGCTGAGGAAAAAGACGCCTGCCTGGTGAGTGTGCAGACCCACGGCAGATGTTGAGACTCCCATGTGTACAGTGATGATGGGACAAGGGGCCTCGGGCCCCCAGCAGTACCTGGCTGTACCGTCTCCACTCATGGAAGCCGTCATTCATTCCACAGCGGCTTCGTCTGCATCCCCGCCACTTGAAAGACACACTCCAGACACACACTGTTCTGGACATCTCCGAGTGCTTTCCCAGAGGACCGCCCTCCTTCTACAAACCAGACGGCCGACTGCTATTCAAAATTATTATTATTATTATTTCACTGCAGTGAAATTGCAGTACTTTTCAACCTCCCACTTCCAAGAAGGGTCCAGAGGGACACCAGAATCAAAAACAGGAGAAGCCTCCCAGAACTGCTGAAACTGGCTGAAGGTTCAATGCTTCTACAGCACTGTGTAAAAGTTCAAAACTAGCTTTGTAAAACAAACAAAAAAAGAAATTAATTGCATTAAATGCATTAGAAAAACATGACAGGAGAACATCTAGAATGAGGCATTAGCAATGACATGCTTAGACAAAGTGACAGCAGCTTAGCTAAAGCGTGACCTTGAGTACAGCTCATCAGTAAACAGGTAAGGAAAAGTGATTGCTGTAGTAAGTCAAGAGCTTTCTTTGTCATTTGGTCCCACAGATACATAAACACAAAAAGATGATTGTTTTTAACCAACTGTCCTTCCTCAAGATGTCCTGTTTACAACTTGACCAGATCTTCAGATCTCTGCATCCTGACTGGAGAGTTTAACCTGAAGAGGCTGGAAGTCATTAAACAACCACACGACCACGGTGATAAAAGCCTGGAGAAGTGAAAAACAATAAATGAGTCTTTTTCTACTACAGACTGTCTCCATGCATGTCTAGGTTTGCAGATAGAGTGAAGAAACGGGAACGATTGGGGAGGTATGGGCAGGGGTTAGGGTCTCTGTTTCCTCTTGCCAAATTAGCTTTGGCAACAGTTTCCGTGGAAATGAGGAAAAGAGCGGCGCTCCTTGTTCAGAGCTGACCAGGAATTGGAAGGTTGGAAGTGATGGATAGCTTAAAGACGGTTCTGGAGGGTAAATACAGCTCGGACATTTCAACAACTTTTCTATCCTCTTCTGGGATTGAATTTCTAACATTAACATGAGCACAGTAATTCCTAGTATTTTTAAAACTAGGGTCTATAGAGGCTAAGAAAGATGCAACTTCAGCCAAAAGATGTGCTTACATAAGGTCTCTGAGACTGGTTGTTAAATGCAAAGTTCATCTGTAATAAACAGAGAGTAACAAAAATGTTCAGCCAAATGATTTAAAGCACCCAGTAGGTTGATATCACACTAGACTAAATAAATTTGCTTTCATTCTGATTTCATCATCCATCCACCCAGAGGTTCCCAAACTGTGGGGCGTGCCCCCTAAGGGGGGCACCGTGCCATTGCAGGGGGGGCGCAGGATGGATGGAAAAAAAAAAAACATGAACGCTGTATGCGCTCGGTTTTTACCTTAGAATTGCCCACTCTCTGTTATTCCTATGTTAATCTGATACAGTAGGGGCTGCACTTCCCATATCTGTGTCCTCTGTCACTTTTATCAGCAGTTAACACTGTTTAATCCGTTGTTAA
>NW_015115091.1:44644-87977 GCF_001443285.1 Poecilia latipinna
CAAGCACGTATCTCTAGTGGGGTTGTGAGGGTTGCTAGTCCTTATCTTCAGCGATGGGTTTAAATGCGGAGCAGCTAGACAAGGCGAACCAGGCTGATGGTACTCTACTGCGACCTGGAGTCAGGTCGGGTGTTTGGCATCGTCCTTATTATACAGTTCAACCAAATCCCACAGTTCTTCTCACAGCCATAGCAAAGACTGGATTTGAACTGATCTGTTAACACCAATGCACATAAACTATGTCAGGATTATAAAATGTGATTTTCATACTCTGAAAAAAGGCATACAAGTAAGACTGGAACGTGTTGATAAAAAAAGAAACTTGTACTTTTATTTAGTCTGGTATTAATCATACACTATGCAAATTTGTTTCAGGTCTCTCTTTTAGAGGGATAGGTCCTAATGTTTGGAAAAACATTCTGCTTTAATTTTTGAACAGTAAATATTTTTGATAAGGCAGGTTTTGGTTTCTTTTGTACAAATCTACATCAGTCGAGCTAACACTAGTTAGTCCGTCAGACTGAGGGACTTCTGTCAGTCAGGTTGCATTGTGCAGTTATTTTACTAGAGGACTGCGCTCTGCCACATACACTGGAAATAGAATGTGTGAAGCATTTCATTGTCACAGTCTAATACTCAGATGATCTGTGGTCAGTTTAAGTGAATGTGAAATGATTTTTTTTTTTTTTTTTTTTTTTAGCGAGGTAGTTACTGTTTAGTTCCTAGGCAACTACTCTGTCTACTCAAGTTTCTTACTGGAAGATCAGTAGTGGTGCATTTTCATCATCATCTGTATAAACCAACAGAGTTATTTACTGGAGAAGCAATGTTAACTTTTCTAACTTTTGCACAGAAACCCCAAAAATCCTGAACTGTATCTTTAAAAATGAAACTTCATTTACCACAATACTATTTGCATAAATGAAGGTTATTTAAAAACAGAAAGAAGTGTTAATGGTTATTAAGAGCAACAAAGTCCAGCAATGTGTGAACAGTAAGATTATTTATTGTACAGTTGATTTGATATTTTTGTTATTGTTTTTAATGTAATAAATTGAAGAAAATATGCAAGGTTTGCAATGTAAGCGGGACAGAGCTGGGACCAGAAGGGTCTGATCTGCAGCCCAGCTGACCCTTTCAGCGCGGAGTGACCACATCAGTAAAAGGCTCATGATGGAGCGCTCCTCTGTGACTTAGTAGGTGGAAACAAATATGAGTGATCGCATAAACAGGCCTGCGCCGGTGTGCGGGACAGCGAAGGGAAGGTGAGAGTCTGGGTAGACGATGGCGTTCAAATGAGCCTCCCTCCCTCAGGTGGAGCTCACTCCACCAGAATGAATGAATGTGTGTGAGGATCCAGTTCAGTCAGGAGCCTCTCTGTTTACAGCAAACACTCTAATGGGAAACGCATACAGTAGTATTTCTAATTTGGTGTGTGGAAATGTTTTGGTGCTCTGTGCAAACGTCTGCTCTTCCTGTCAGAGCAGCAGCCACGCTGACTGCAGATGGAGCAGGAGGAAATGCTGTGGCTTGAAGCGGGTCTGCCCAGCAGGCGGCGACCCGACCGGGCCATTAACGCCAGAACAGGTCGGCACTGACAGGACGCAGTGGCCAGGCCCAAATCTTGTCTTTACAAACCAGGATAAACAGAGACAACAAGCTACAAAGATTGTTTCTGGGACTGGAGAGGCTCGTGATATCTCAACAATAAAAAAAAAAAAAAAAAAAAAAAAAAACACAGCAACAAGCTGCTGTCCTTCCTATCAGCCTGAGAACTAAACCTTCTTTCCCAGAATTTATGGCTGAGGGGAGAAATGTTGCTCAGCAGGTTAACGTCGTCCAGATCACTGCATTCAACCTCAACCTGATAGCGATGGTGTGAATTCTGGGTCATCTTTTCAAAAATATTTGATATTAATCTCCAGCGTGTATTTAAACATGAACCAGTAAGACAAGGTGCGGATAAAGCGTTCCTCTCCAGCCAGCCATCCACCTTTCACCTCACACACAGCCGCTCTTTGAGCGCGCAGCGCTCCGATGGCCGCAGGCTGCACTCTTTCTCTCTCCTTCCTGTCTCTGTGGTAAGATGAGGTCAAACGTCAGCTTGACACCACACCATCCTAACCAGGCTCTGCCCGCATTTTATACCAGCGCTCAGCACACTGGGCCCCTCACAAGTGGGACAGCAGCTCACTATATGCTGCATAAAAAGGCGGCTGTTCCTATTGACGGCCGTGTTTGTTGCAGCGGCGTGTTAAGTGGGTCGAGTGTGGTTGCGCTAATGCATGTGCAGACATGTGGGGTCAGAGGGAGCAGCAAGCTGAGTCCATCATCTGCCATGGAGAAACAGACTCTCCCAGAGCCGTGGCTGCTGAGGAGCAAACAGCGGTGATTATGAGGAGAGACGGAGAAGAACAGGACTCTCTGCAGGACGGAGACACGACGACAGGACAGAGGAGTCCAGCTCCAATGGAGCCACCGTCATCATCAGGCGATGTCCGTGTAACAATATCAAATCACTATTATTGTCAATCTAATCTTATTAACTAAGATTTGAAGATGTTTTGATTTCAAAAAGGTATTTAAAAAAGTTGAGGATGTCATGAAGCGCCATAGAACTGCTTCGGATAAATAGAAGAGGTTTGTTTTAAACTAAAACCTTCAAGAATTACAGGAGAACAGAATGAAAATCGACATTGTTTTCTTAATGTCAAATAAATAAATAAATAAATAAATAAAAACCTTCTCAAAAATCCTCATTTTGATAATAAATAAGGGGTTTTTTTAAGAACATGGAAAAAGAAATATAAAAAGACCAAAAACAAATCTTTATATCCTTGGTGCAAACTTTGGCACCTTTCAAAGATAAAGACTAAATAAAAGAGACACCGTCTGCAATTAGGGGAGTATATACTGTTTCAGAACTGCCAATCAGTGGGTCAGATATTATGTTGTACAGACTTAGTTTTTGGTGGGATTGTGGGGGATTAGCGCTGGGATTGTAAAATTTTGCCTTCTGTGTACGTAAACTTTCCAAACCCATTTATCCTGGTAGCATTTCTCTTTGTGACCTTTAACATGAACCACCCAGAATGTCTGACAAACACCTGCATACAGAGTGTGGATTCATGTCACCACTATTGCAGCCAACACATATTGCTGTCCATGTAGATTTTGGTGATATTCATTCTGGACACACCAGCATTATTACTCATACACAGTATATGTTTTACACTGCCTTAGTTTGAATAAATCTTCAAAAATAGACCACAATGTTTTCCTGGCCACTTTAAACTACATGCAGAACAAATAAACCAGAGAATCCATCTCGCTGTAGACGGTTAGCCCTCCTCTCATCATGGTGGAGGGCTAAAGATGGTGGGAAATGGGGATGGGCTCCAGGGGGAAGATCAGTGTTTAAATTGCCTCGAATCAGACCGTCCTCCCACTTCCTGTCCCATTTAGCAGGTGCAGCAGAATGCAGTCGGTTGCAGCAGTGGTACCACTAGTGCTGTACTTGAATGCATTCTTCTTTTCTTTTCTTTTTTCCAGAAAGGCAGAATTTGCGTCAGAGCCTTTCTAACAGCAAGTCGCATTTAATGCCATGCCACTGGCTCCTTTCAACAAGCACACCAGACAGGAAGTCAGCAGCTGCTTTGTGAGAAAAAGAGAAGTGCTTCAGTGAGAGACATTAGGTCATGTCCTCCACAGGCTGAACTGTGCATCTAGAAGACAGACAACAGACAACACCATGTTCCCGTAACGCTGCAACAGGAAACCACAGATATTACCATCATTAGCTGGCAGCCGGGAGTCGGCGCTAACACTTTAAAGACTCGACCCACAGGGGAGCACTGTGGAGAGCAGAGTGAGCTTTGTCTGCCGCTGGATTCACGACGATAATAAAAGTCTGGGAAGGGTCTGACAGCTGTCACATGCTTCCTCTTTCTCCCAGAGGTGAGCTGCTCGCTTTCAGGCCTGGAGACCCGAGCGACGGAGGCGAGCGAAGACGAGCCGGCTGCTGTGGGGCTCAGCCTGGCGGCCTGCTCAGGGAGCAGCAGCATAATGCTCGGGGTTGTTAGGGAGCACTCCAGTTGCGCTGTGACGGGAATGTTTTCGACAGCTTTCAGACACTTGGCACTAATGATGTTCTGCATGCCCCGTGGCCAGCTGGGAGCCGGTCCTCTTCCAATCAGTCTCTTCAACCATTTTATCAGCAGAGGCACAAACTCCTGGAAACGGGCCAGCTATGCTCCACTGCTGTGTTTGGGTTTGGAGGGTAAAAATAGAGGTGTGCTAAAGGGAACAGAAAGGCTTAGTGGGTGGGAGCAAAGCAGAGAGAAACTGAGGACCAAGTCCAGACTCAACGTAACACTCTTCCATGTGACAGCTGTTACCGAGTCAAGACCAGTCAAGGTTTACCGTTTCCACAATCAGTGAAGTGATGAATTGCAATCAGAGGAAGTGCAGTAATATAGCCAGATATTCTGAAAGAAACATTTCAGAGGTTAATCAAGGTCCCGAGGCTTTTAGCAGATTCCAGGAAGTGTGCAGCCTTCTGGAAGCTTCAGGGTTAAACCGCTGCTTTAGGACTGCTGACTGGGTGCCCTGTGATGTTGATGTCAAAGAGCTCTCACACCAGGGAGACTGGACGAATCTCTTCAATACTGTTTTCATATCTTCTTGAAGCAAGTGATATTGGTCAAAGTCTGGAACGAAAACGAGATCAGAAGCCCAAAATCATCCGTGTCCATTTCCTCCAGAGAACCTCTCCACATTTTACTTTGAACGCCGGTGTTGCACGGCTGACCGTTGTCAACAAGGTAAGAGGCCAGGTCTGAGAGAAAGCAGATAGATCCCTTCAAAACCCAGCAGTGATGTCTCTGCGGCGCAGGCTGTGAAAGGTGGAGGCCTCATTAGGGCCATTCAGGAGGAACCAATCAATGAGCGCTGGAGGCTCTCCCAGGACCCGCGCTGAGGAGGGGAGTGCTATTGTAAATCAATTGTCGGTCAATTAATTTCTATTGATAGCATCAGAATACTGACATGCTGTAATAAAATAGTAATCATGGCTCTTTAGTTGTGGGCGGCAGGCGGAGACCGGTGGGGCCAACCGGTCGGCAGGTTGAAGACGCATTCCCTAATCTCACTCTGCTCAGCACTGCTGCACTGAATCATCTGTGTGCATTCATGTGAATGTCTGACTCACGTGCTGCATGGTCACATTTAATCCCACAAACAGCGGCAGATGGCCTGTTGAGCAGATTAACATCTTAACAAGGAACTTTCCATCCAACCAAACCAACCAGCTGTTTGTCAGCTGAAGCACAGAACCTTTTAGCAGCTCTGTATGGAAAATAAAAACCAAATGCTGAATAATCATATCTTAACTAACAGACACAAGCAAGCGATGTAGTTAAATCTTAACTACCAACCATAGCAGCCCATTTCAAACCACAAACCCTACAGCTGAATGACATCAGAGCGCTGTGATGGAGGATGACGATCAAACCGAGATCTTATTCAGCCTGACTATGAGATGGAAGTCTAGAGCATCTCGACAGACTGTTTTCCATGTCAGTAACATCATAATTTCACCTCCATAACCTTCCTGCTCAGTTCAAATCTGGTGAATTATGAGATTCCTGTTGGCTCTTCAGTTCATAGTGCTAAATAATTCAAATCATTCAAGTACCTTATTTTTCGGACTATAAGCCCTTCCTTGTTTCCCACGCTTTGAACCATGGTTTCTCTGTGGTATCCTTTCAGAAAGCCAAATCATCTTCAAACACTTAGAGATTTTTGACTCATGTGCAGAAAAACTTTTTTATCAATAATCCTTAGTTTGTCTGATCATTGTTATGTACTTTAGTTCCTTCTAATTTTAAAGTATTCTATATATTTCCTTTTTAAGAAAACCTCGGTGACACTATGAAATAGCTAGAAAGCCTGCATGTGTTGGGTCACATGGTCCAACCATCTCAGCCTTCTAAAGACCACAGGACAGGATCGATCAACACCTTCAAGTAAATCTTTTACTTGCAACCTGGAGCTGATAGCAGTGAGACAGACGTGAACAAAATGGTGAAGTAGTAAAATGTCCAGCTGATCCATCAACTGGCCTCCATCTTTATTGGCTTTCTTAATCAATAAGAACGCCAAATTTCTAGGCTAAAACAAATTTCATGGGCTGAAGAATTGCACACTAAATGCAGATAAATGTTGACACTGCGAGAACACTTCTGAAAGCAGTGTTCTCAAAGTACTGCTTCGAGAACACTGGTACATTTACTACTTCAGTAGAAATAAAGCTTCAGTACTCTGACCCAGCCTAAAAAGCTCAGGTCTGATTTAGCCTGAACAAACAAGATTGTTGTCCATTAGAAAATGGAAAAAGGAAAAGAATCTCAGAAAACATTTTTCTATATTTTTTCAGACCTGGAGAGCTAGAGACTTTTCAGGAGTCTTATTTAAAGGCCATGAGGCAGGCCATGGTTCAGAGGTTAAAGCTGCTCCTGAGCTGAATATTCATCTCCTAACATGTCTGCGCTGCAGATGTTCTGAAGTAAACAAATTCTGACGTTCCTCCAGGTGACAGAAAGCTGGGACCAGAACCAGTTCCTACAGAACAGATTGGTCGAAACCTGCTGGTACACCAGGGGGAATAAAGGACACGTCTGTCCTGCTGCAGTCACCCAGAGGACAGGGACAGGGTGAAGTTGGGGTTGGCTTGTGTTTCTGCTCCAATAGGAGAGCACAGAGGTGTCTGTTAGAGGAGTTCACCCAGAGGTGAGCAACCAGACCCCTGCCATAAAAAAGTCTGAAGTTTATAGCCACTATTTGGGTTTGTTGTTCCGTTGCATTCTGCGGCGAGGGTGTTAGGAGTGGGGGCTGGGGATGTAGAGACGGGGTGCAGAGACACGACAGAGACAAGCAGTTGTAAAAACTAATGGAAAAAAAAAAAAACGCAAGGGGCTGAATGAGTCTGGGGTCATTCAGAGAGCAGGTGGGGTCAAGCTCTTCGGATCGGTCCTGCAGCCGCCATGCTTTCTGCGGCGACTGCGACTGTTCAGCATCTGACTCAAGCAACGTGCTCTGGATGACATCGGCTCAAAGAGAAGGGATGAAAGAGCGATACAGCAGGAAGAGAAAACAGACGATACCAAGCTGCCATTTCTGTGCGTGTGAGAGTGTGTGTGTGTGTGTGTGTTGCTTGATGGGATAGCACTTTGTTCCTCGCTGGAATCCGTCTTAATTAAAATAATTGGTTATGCATTAAGTGTGTGCCTGAGGGGAGCCGGCTGCACTGCAAACATGTTGAGAGGGAAGCAGAGGAGAAGCGGGCGGCTTGTTTCTTCTTAAAGGAAACAGTTTTGTTCCATCTCACAGTAGAATCCCCCCCAAAAATCCCAAGAACATATCCAAACATTCCTCAACTCTCTGTGTGATTCTGCATCTTCACAGTGAGTCTCCCTTCAGGAACCCTGTAATTACCCAACAGCCAAGTCTTATTTGCAGGTGATAAAAGATTAATAAAGAACCGGTTTGAAGGCTGAGAGCAAAACACATTAATAAACCTTGAAAGGACTTGCAGCTTGTTGTTGTTGCCACAGCAAACCAAAGAAGCTAGCGCGTACTTGCAGAGGCACATGTGGGGCTGGGGCCGCTTCCAGCTTCCGTCTGAAGGGGCCGGAACGCTGGAGCGCTGCTGTTCCCATCAATCAGGGAGTGTTTGGTGGATGTGTTAACTCCGAGGCGGCCACACAGGCGCATGCGGGCCGGCGGCCATGCCCTCGCCACCAGCACACATTTCTGGAGTCACAGCCCATTAGCTTCAGAATGCCCCTGATGGGCTCAGGTCTAGAAACAGGGCACGGCTCTCCGTCTGACTGGCTGCCTGACAGGATGCATGTGGGGAAAAAAGTCAACTTCTGTTCAACAAACTATAAATGAAAACTATCAGATCTAATGATCAACTCTCCTTACTCAGGACCATTCAGTGCTGACCAGGAATATCCAGCTGATGAGAAAAGGATTTCTGTCCTTCTGAGGTAAACACAGGTAAATAAGAAACCAAAACCTGTGATCGGTGCATCTCTAAACGAAAAAGGCTGAATCTGAGAGGAATGCTGCCGTCTTTAGTAAGTCCATGTGCAGCACTGGTCCATCCCTTGAGTTTAAGGGTCTGTTGATTCCTGAATGGTTCATATGTCAGAGTTAGACTCAGGTACTTTAATGAATTCAGCGCCTTGTCATTATTAACCTTGATACCTCCAAAAAAAACAACATATTTATCAATGCGCAAAAAAGTTATCATCACTTTTTTCTTCTTCCCATCCTGGGGTCACCGGAAAGCCAGTCTTGGATGCAGGGACAGCGGACTGAGGAGGCAGGAGAAGCAGAGCGGCTCCAGGTCAGCTCTCTATGTCACAGAGAGCTGACCGATCCACGCAGCACAGACAGCAGCTGGGGTCACTGTAACCTTCCACCAACAACATCCGCACTGCTGTGTTTTTGGTCAGCATGACAACTGTTTGCCATGTATCTGGCCAGATTGTGTGTGTGTGTGTGTGTGTGTGTGTGTGCATGAAAGAGTGGGAGACTACAAGTGAGTCAACCCGCCTGTTTGCAGACGGGCAACACTTGCTGTGAGAAGTGTAAATATATTTGTGTGTTTGCCTGCACCAACGTGCAGTCCTGTGTGCCAATATGTACCGACTGCATTACCTCTTTACTCTGTAACTGTGCCCTCCCTTGTGCTAATAAAACACACACAGAAACACGCACACACATGCGGACAAATGGTGTGTGTGCTGGCCCAGTCAGAGTGTGGGAGTGTTTTCTCTGCAGGTGAGCTGCATACCACTCGCTAAGCTGTGGAAAGATGAAGCGATAGCAGGTGAGCAGGTACGGGCCTGCCGACGCCGACATGAAAAGGAAGGTTTGATGCAGCTGCAGATACAACACACCTACTAAGATTCAACCCAAACATCTGCTTTCTCACACACACATGCACACACACACACACACCAATCAAGGAAATGGAAGCATGGCACTCAGCACTGACCTTTCACCCACTTCAATCTGTTAAATAAAATGCTGCCCATCAATCTACCTCTAACACAGCAACACTCCTCATCTCTTCTTCACCTCATACATACACACACACACACACAATCAATCACTTGTCAGTGAGTGTTAATGCACCTCATCTTTCATTCATGAAGAGGAAACGGGATGAGTTCATGTTGAAATGTGGGATCAGTGTTAACAGCACCGAGGCGGCTGGACTTCAGCTCACAGCCAGCCAGGCCTCACCGTGTCTCTCTTTCAGTTTCTCTGGGCTGATGGAGGAATTCATGACTCTAACACAGCTCTTTTTATCTTTGAAAAGAAACTAAAAAAATCCTTTAAAAAAAGCAGCCCGTTTAAAACTGGAAAAGCCTCTTCTGTTTTTACGAGCAATTTTGGTATTTGCACAACTGATGAGCGCAAATAACGAGCTCGTAAAGCCATCTAATAGAATTCAGCTGATTCTCCCACACTGCTCTGGTTACGCACACGCCGGGCGATCCAAACGTCCCGGCTGCTGTCTCAGCGTTCTGATGCAGGGTTCTGAACCTGCTTTGCTTCAGGGTTGAGCTCGCTTTGCTCTGCTGTACACTTTCTGTCTGCCGCGGCGTGGCGCGGCGCGGTGCGGCGCGGCGCGCTGCTTGTGATTCCACACCCTCTTGAATTCTTGGAATCAAATTTCCACGGCTCCTCACCCCAGCCCCACACATGTTTCCCTCTCTCATTTTTTTTTATTCCCTCTACAACTCAGTGTCTGGCATGGCCTGTGTTTTTCACCATAGAAACCGACAAAACAGTCCAACAAAGCAGAGCTTGGGCTCTGCAAACAGAGGCCAAATAAAATCCATCATTTACTCGGCATGTGCGAAAGCAGGTTTTTTTTTTTTCCTTGTTCCCTCCGTCTCCGTGAGATACTCACGCCCAATTTTAGAGCACTTCCAGCTCAACCACAAGACTTTTAAAAGCTGCAGGGAGAGTTGAGAGAAAACCTCTCCAAGCCTGCTGTAAATTCTCCTCCGAATGTGCAGAAGTCCTTAGTGGTGATTAAACCACTTTTTGTGAGATGACTTTTTATTCTGCTCTAATTATGATGGAAAATGAGGATCCAGCTTTTCATGAAGCAACACAAAATCTTTTAGCACCTCTGCACCCAGCATAAAAACAAGTTGAACCTAGCAGATTTTCATCCCTTCCTATGAGGTAATCCCCTAAAATGTCAGATATTTGTTTAAGTTATGTAAGCGCTAAGCCCCGTCCAAACCCTCCACTGGAGCTGCCAGATGGGACAAATGACGAATCTCATGAGTTTGACGTTTCCTGGCCAGAGAAGCAACAAGGAAAACTTCCCTCCAAGATATTCCCTTAACATGAAAACTCTTAATGAAACCCACACATGTCAGAGCGCCTTGGAATCCGTGGAAAACAAAGGAGATAAAACAGGCATTCACATTCTGTGGTGCATGGCGCTGTGCAGAAGTCTTGAGTCATTCATCAAGCAGCCACACTGTCCTGCAAAGCTTTATGGTCCTGATCAGCAGTTTTTCAGGTGTTCTGACAGGACGTCCAAGTCTTCCATTACACCTTTTCAGTCCAATGAAAACTTTTTTTACTTTAATAAATTTTAAGTCTTGATTCCAATGCAAACTTGCATGACAGTGTAGAGCACATGCTGACGTGCGTTTGCAGAAAACAGAACTGATCAGGAGGCCTTTCCACACTGCAGGCTAACAGCAGGATTAGTGAGGACAGAAGCATCATCCCAGAGACTGTCAACCCACTGGGAGGAAAGGTGACCCATCCAGGATGCCATCGTCACCTGTGTTCTCCACTCTCTGCATCTTATCCTTTGCTCGTTCCATTACAGGATGTTTGAGATTCGTCGGTGGGGGACTGTGGCTGATTGTGTGATCATGTGTCTTGTGATCTCTCCTCCTTTCTTAGTCACTTAGTCTGGTTCTGCTGGCATTACAATCAGAACTAGAATATCTTCTATCATTAGGATCAGGTTACACTGCATGTGCATGACATCTGCCTACATTGTTTGACAGTACTGTTATGAGTTCACATATCTGTATAATTGGAAAGGAATGAGATAGTTTTGTTTTTGTGAACTGCACTGAATTGTAATTCAGTCCAGTTCAACAGTAAAGTCTTTTAAATGCAACGATGCTCTAAAAACCTTTGACCAGTTGCAACCAATGATCAAACGTAAATATGGCAACCCTGTGTTCTCCTGACCCTGATCCTGGTGTAGAGGGACTTCAGGATGCATTATTTGCTATTAAACAGGAGGAGCTGGTGTTAACCAGCTTGGGGTCTGATTGAAGTGCAAACACTTAAAGAGCTCTCATCAATAATGAGTGGTTCTTCCTTAGAGATGCACAGATTCAACTAGAAGCACATCCTTTATGTCTACAGTTCCTGTGAGCTGAGGGTGAGCAGCGCCAGGCCAGTCACCCTGTTAGCCCATCGCCCCGCTGGCCCGCCAATCCATCAAACCATCAGCCTGTCAAACCAGCGGCCTGTCAAACCACCGGCCTGCCGGTCTGTCAACCCATCAGTCCGTCATACCACCTGCCTGCCGGTCTGTCAACCCATCAGTCCGTCATACCACCGGCCTGCCGGTCTGTCAACCCATCGGCCCGCCAGCTGTTGCTGAAGACCGTCAGCCAGCCCCAGGCCAACCCACGTCCTCTGGGATCTGTGGGTTGGGACAGAGGGAAAGGAAGGAAAGGAGCGCTGATGGAGGCTGTGGGAAAAGTCTACGTGACACGGAGATGAGAGTCAGGGAGACAGACTCTGGCAGAAGACGTCACAGAGGTTCTATCAGCCGTCTCTGGACAGAGTCAGCTGTCTGAAGAGTGGCCTTGCTGTCCTGTCTGGCTCTGGCCATTATGACTGTTACTATCTCTGACTAGAAACCCTGAACTAACAGCCGGACTGCAGGGTGACATTAAAACAGACAAACACTCTGCAAAAATAACTTCCTTCCCCCTGCCGCAAACATCTCTGTGTTTCTCATGTTGATCTGCTCTGCAACCAGGACTCGGTTACATAACTGCATTTACAAACTATGCAGCACCCTCCTCTTCCGCCGCCCTTCATCCTCACATCACACTCATCTGCTATGTTTGAGGCAGAGGAGCCGAGGTTCCCAGACAGATGTGTCTCAGTGGCTTCTGCAGCGCTGTGGGTCACAGTCCCTGTTCATCCGGACAGTAAAAGTGAAAACATAATTTCCTCAAACCAAAACTGGAAGCCGATTGTTTCTACAGCAGACCAGCTCCAGATGAAGACGCTCTGCTGGTCAGTGAGTGGCCTGTTGGTCAGGGGGTCAGAGGTCACTAGACAAACTTAACCTTATCATGCCAGAAAGATATTTCAGGGTTGTTGTTTTATTTTTTTACATTAAAATTATTAAATCACGTTTGGCATTTTTATTTTGAACAGTTGTATAAATTTTATTGAAGCGTAACTTTCGTAATGTTGGCTGACCATGCCAACTTAGAACAGATATGAATTCAGTTGTTTCCTTATTAATATTTTCATTTTCCGTCAAGTAGAGGAAGAGATTTAGAAGAATTAATAAACTTTCAGCCAGTTAAAGTTCAAAGTCATTTCCTGAAAAAAATAAAATTATTACTGGCTGGTGGCTGGGTGGGTGGCTGGTTGGTGAGCAGGAAGACTGAACATCTGCCTGCTGCTCTGAGTGGGAGAACATCTGTCTTTCTATCAGAGGCTAGGGGGAATCAAAGTATTGTTTCCAGATGGAACTGACAGGTCTGGACATTTTCCACCAGCTATAATCTTTCCTCAGTGTGCCTCTTTTCCCTGACTCCTCTTTCTTTTTCACTCTGATAACTGAATCCTCCAAAACAAGATGTGGGCTGATAAGTTAAGGCGGTCTATGAAGTGTAAAAGAGAAAGCTGCCTTTTCTTTTACTTCTCCATCACTTCCTCTCAGAGTGATTGGAGTTCCACAGAGGAGAAGGTAGGAGGACCACAAACAAAGAACCGAACTGCAGAGAAGTTAACAGACCAAAGAAGGACCGCAGGGTGAGCAGGCACACCTGAAAACACCAAAAACTCATCATCTTAAGCCAATAAGGGAGGACAACACCTTGAATTAACTGGCTGACCTGCAGCTTTGGTCCACTCCGTCCAATGGACTGGCCTGCAGGAGGCTGGCTGATACTCCTACCTGTGTAGCTCGTCAACCTATATTCAGCTCTAAATCGGTACAACCATCAAATTTAGCATCTGTATAAATTTAAAACTAGGTGGCCACCTCTAGCTTTGCAAACAGATTATTATTTTGTTCTTCATCCCTTCTGGGTCACTGTACCTATTTGAAACATTATCTTATGGTAAATGGTTAAATAATTTACCATTATTTATGAAAACGAAATGAAGTAAAAGTCTCTTTAGGCTTTTTAGTATTTAGGTATATATCCAGTGTTTTTAGAGAACTGCCTGGCAGTGATGCCAGGGTGGACCGGTCAGGTCACCACTCCAACACAAAAGGAAGATGTTTTTTTTTTCCATATAAATACATTTTAATTCTATGTTGTAAATAATGAACAGGAGTCTACATGTATACATACTGTTCGACCCAGCCCCCGAGGTCTGAAACGCCCCCTAACGGTGGGCGATGTTAGGGAAGGTAACCCAACACGGGCCAGTCAGCCCACAGTGATCGATTTCATTGCGTAGATTAGATTTGGGGAGAGCGCTGGGTTGGCGCTGATGGTTCTCTGAGTGGGAAGGTTGGCAATCATCAGGCGCCTGGTTGGTGTTTAGGAGTCTGAGCAGAGTTGAGACTAAAACAGTGATGGTGGGCGGGCTTGGGGGGTGGGGGAGGGCAGCAGGCAGGCAGCTGTTAGTGTTTCAGAAAAGATTAGCACCAGGTTCAACTATAAACAATGAGCTCATTCTCTCTGCCTGTGGACGGCGCAACACCCCTCATCTGTTTTGGAACAAGCAAGTCTTATTGAAACTCCACACTAAGGTAGCCCACACGCCTCAGGAAAAGAAAAACTGGGGCATAATCTTAAAGTTGAGTATCTCTTGTGAAATGTATGGTTGCCATCACCAGAAACAAAAATGATTACCATTACGGTGATTTTCCACTACTGTTAGAGTTTCAGAGGTTTATTATCTGTATGTTCAAAACTGTTTGCAAAACCCATTATCCTCTGAGGCACAGCTATCTATCAGACTGAACGGCTCCATTAGAGGGCATGTCTGAGTTTTCAGTCAGTTAAGCAGCGGCTCTACTGTCTGCTATCATGATACGGATGCTGGCGCATCAAAGAATGCATGTTGCACAAGTCTAAATGAGAGGAGCTTAAGAAAAATGCATCAGAAGAGGTTTGATTATCTTATTCCATGATGTGAACTTCACACACTTAGCAGTGTGTGGATCTGTGTATGTGTGCATTTAGAGGACGACTTCACAATATTTACCAACAAAGGGAGGTGATTTGTGGAAAGTGACCTTTTCCCAGTCCTCACTTTTTTTTTTTTTTTTTTTTTTGTAGTTCTACTGCGCTCTACTAGTGAGGTTTAGAAGTACAGTGTGAATGAAGTTTTGGTTAAGGATAGGGTTAGGGATAGACTAGTAATGGTTAGGGTTATGGTAAATTTTTGGGTTAGACATAAAATGAATGGAGGTCAGTACAAAGACCTCAGTTTCCATAGAAGTACAAGGATGGGTGCATGTGCGTGTGTGTGAACCAGGTTTTTATATCTTTGTTAGGACCTATGTCTGTCTACATTGTGGGGTTGTGGGGACCACCGCTTCTTGTGGGGATAAATCCTGGTCCTCACGAGGAGAATTGCTGTTTTAAGGTTAGGGCTAGGCTATAAAAATGAATAGAAGTCAATGCAAAGTCCCCACAAAACACTAAAACATGACTGTGAGTGTGAGTGTGACTGCACACGAGGGTCAAACAGACATGAGGACCAGGTGGCTGAGGGGAGGGTGCTGCCGGGTTGTTGGGTGACGACTGGTGAGTGGTGCCCTTTCAAGATCCACGTGCCATCTGCCTCAGCCGGCAGAGAGCGCGACGCCGTGACACAGGAGGCAGCAGAGAGACGGAAGGAAGATAATCTGCTCGCTTTTTAGTGCCGTCTTTTACTTGTGTGATGGATTGGTGAAAACGGAACCTTTCTGTGGCGTACAGCAGCATCAGGAAAACCTGAGCCAACGTTTCAGAGAGGCCCTGCCTCCACTGGGACTCCATCATGTCACACTCTGCCAATCCAATTTGGAAAACCAATTTAAGGGATAGTTAATTGCAACTCTGCTCTATTTAACAGTCAAATAAGCTCTGGAAGACGTCGTCTGTCTTGTGACCTCAGAAAATGTCCCATGCTTTCCACTGGAGTTGGGAACAGCCTTCCACTGTGTCCCCAGTGGGACAAATTAGATTTTCTGTCCAATTTCTTTTTTTTTTTTTTTTTTTTTTTTTTTTTTTTTTTTTTTTTTTTGTGGTTCCTGGTGAAGCATTCCAGTATGAATGCAGAGATGGGAGCAGTGAGAGGAGGAGTGAGGAAGCAGTCTGCCGGGGGCTAATGTTTATGAGCGTCTGCTACACCTGGCTCTCTGCTAGCAAAACACAGGCTGGCGGCCATGTTTCATTCTCCACTTTCTGTCTTCCTCCATCAGACATCAGACAGGAGACGAGGTGGAACCGTCCCAGCTGTTCAGGAGGAAGGTCCCACTGAGAGGAGAGAGCCAGGGGCCAGGGGCTAGGGCCTGGGGTCAGGGCCTGGGGGTCAGGGCCAAACTAGGGGAAACTAGGGGGGGTTGCTGAAAGTGGAAGACAGAAGCCAGCCAGCATCACTGGTGTTGCAGCAGCTAGAGGAGCGAAGGAGGGCAGAAAACCCTGTTTTCTTCAGCGTTCTTTTTCACGCATTCACCAACAGTGATCGAGGCGACAGAGTGAGAAGAAGAGCCTGAGGAAGGTGAGCAAGGTCAGGAAGGTGAGGAGCGGCAGGCTGGGACAGTTTCATAGTAAAGAGCAGAGCCAGACCTGGCTGCTGGAGCCATTTCCTCTCTTCCTCTAATTTCCTGCCTCCTTATCTCTCCTCCTCCTCTTCTCCTTCTCTCCTTCCCCTCTCCTCTGTTGGAAAAGTCCTTCCTCCTCCTTCCTGCTCACTGTGTGCCAGGCGGAGGAAGCAATTAAAAATTAATGGAAGCTGAATGATAGAGAAACCTGCAAGGGCGCGCCGCCTGCCGAAGACATGCATGAGTTGTGCTGGTCGGGCCAGCAGGCTGGGAGCTGCAGCAGGCATGCAGTGGAGCTGCAGAAGTTAGAGCCGAGTTGCAGACATGCAGGGATAACAGCCTTCAGGAACACTATAATTACACATCACTGCCTTTTAACTCACACTCATCATGCCTGGAGGTTCCTATAGAACTCATTATGTAGTGTAACGTGCCAGCAGCAGCTTGTGGCTTTCACTCAGCGTGTTTGTTCGAAGTCTAAATTCTGTCTGCACCCTGGAAAAGGCGGGAATCACCATGGTAACAGGAGACTCCACAGGTCGTTGTGGGACTCCGAGCTAAAACAGCTGAAGCCGCTGTTCTGTCTGACTGGAACAGGACGGATCTATTATGAACAAGTGTGTAACGAGTTAAGAAGTGAATATTTGACACGCTGGCGGGGTCCATGCAGCCCGGCAGCCTCCGGTTGACCATCTCTGATCTGGATGCAGCCTCCTGTCAGACTCACTCTCTGCTCTGACTGATGACCAGAGCGTGTTGTCGCGAACTGATTGTGGTTTATGTGACAGAAAAGCAGAAGACGCATTGAAACATTAGGAGCATCGGACCGATTCATCTCCCATGAGCGTCACAAGAGCGATCAGCTGCTTCTGCTCTTAGAGAAGAGACGGGCTCGTCAGTCCGACAGTCCAACTACAGTCTCAGAATGTTTCCTCCGTCTTTAATCATGTGAGTGAAACCACGGCTGCTCAGTTCCTCCATGCCGGCTGTGTTGACAACATGCATCAGAACCGGACCTGTACTCAGACCGGCAGAACCCCTGTGCACCAGGCACTCAACCAACTGCAAGCTGGGCTGAAGGACATGACCTCTGACCTTTGACCTGGACCAAACTGCACTGACCTGCCTATCAGAGCGGGACACCACAAACACGGTCCACCCCTGACCCTTGACCTGCTGACTCTGACCCCACCCATCCACAGATGAGCTCCCAGAATTCCCAACTGGACAAGCAGAGCCTTTGTCCGGCAGGACGTCCCTCTGTGGACAGAAGGACGTCTCCCCTCCATAGAATGAAAGATGTTTTGGACGGAGAGAGTTGAAATATTGGGGAGGAAATGAACTTCATGAACATCTGCCAGTTTCTTCGGTGTGAAGAAACGGGCAGGAACACATAAAGCACTGTGCCTTCCAATGAAGAGACGGGAGGACTTGAACTAGGTCAGAATCTAGTCCTTTCTCCTCCATTGGCTCAGCTAATACTTTCAAGTCTTTGTTTTTTTTTTTTTTTGCTTTGTTCATTAAATTTATCAAAACTATGTTGATGTCTAAACTCTATTGAATTCCAAACTGCTACCTGCTGCAGGTGTGTTACCATGAGTTCCATGAGGAAATGGACGGAGCCTGACGGGTTCATCTCTGCATAAACCAGCCTCTTCCTGCTGACTCTGTCCCATTCATGGGACACAGATCAGATTTCATTGTCAAACTATTAAGAATGAAAAATCCTTCCCCTGTGGGTCTGTGAACTTTCACCCATAATTCAGATTGCCTTCTCCCCATCAGTGACAGTCAGTGGCAGCTGAATGCAGATGAGTCAAATGGAAGGCATCAGAGGAGCATGCAGCAACGTTCAGTTAGCAATGACTGTTGCAAGGCTGGGCTGTCTGCACGGCTCTGTGGCTTTGAAGAGCTCAGGGTGATGCAAACTGAAAGTCAGTGGCGGGGATGGTTTGAAGAAAAAAAAAAACTTGTAAGACAAAGAGCAGGAGCAGGCGAAGCCTCACTGAGCGCGCTCCGAACGGTTTGTAGTCGATGCATGTACTGCTGCAGTTCAGAAGATAGCGCAGGCATGCGGTTACACCCAGCTCCATCTCACAGAGGCCTGTGGCGGGCGGCCATTTTGGTTAAACCCATGTTGGTCTGCACTTGGGGTTTCACTACCGCACCCTTCCCCTCCCTTATGCAGCGCATGTTCCTCCCAAAACGACCAAACAAATCTCAGCTTACAACGTCTGGCGCTGCCAGAAGGCTGCGAGGAAGCCTGCAAGCTCCACGCGCAACAGGCCCTGCAGCAAGCCTGCAGTGGCCCCGATGCAGCAGGCAGCTGCAGGCCTGATGCAGGGCCTGTTGCATGGCCACTGCAGGCCACACAGCAGACCTGCAGTGGCCATGCAACAGGCCCTGCAGCAGGCCTGCAGTGGGCGCATCTCATGTCAAAACCCTACCCCATCTGACACTGTTATGACTGGAGCTATGGAGACTGAAGGGGAGAGGAGAAGAAGAACACAGAGTGACACTCACCTAGAGATGATGAAACAGCAGCAGGGACACGCCATGGGGACATGGAGCCATGGAAGAGAGAGAAAGAGAGAGAAGGGGAAACTGTCAGCACCAAGTTCTTCCAAAGTGACTCAGTGAAAGCTCGGCTCCTGCTCTGGAGAAACGCTTCCCGATCCTCATTAGAAACATGGCAGAGTAACTGCTGCCTTCAACGCCTTCCTCTCTATATGGAACACCTGGAGGCATCTTTCCACTGAGTGGGTTCAGAACCAGGAAGGACTTTCAAGCCATTTCTGTGTTTGTCTTCTGAACTGTTCCTGGCCCAGATCCTAACTGGTTCAGATTAGGGCTGTTGTATTTATCGGTTATTCTGGTGATTAATCGAGTAATCTAATAAAGAGAATTAAAAAATATATTTTGTAAATACTGCCATAACAGCAATATTAATGTCAGATATCAATATCGCCCCAAGTTTTCATATTTGTGCATCCCTAAGAATTACTTTTCTGTGGTTTAGAAATAAGTTTATGTATCCATCTTCAGTCAAGCAGTGTGTGTTCCTGTAGGGGGTTAAAGGTGTAAGCTGGGCTTTCTGATGCTGTTAAAGTGAACTCATCTAAGTGTTTGAGCTCCTGAAGCACCACTTCTTGTTTCAGCCTCCCAAACACACATACATCCACACACACATTTGCAATGAATGAGCAGACCGCGAGACAGACAGATCTGGGCCTGCAGAATGTGTTGCTTCCTGAACCCCAGCGCCTCCTCTGATGGTTCTGTCCTGGCGTCCAGAAGGAACCCCCTGGGCCCCCAGGCCTGTGGCCGAGGCATCATGGCCGCCTTCACAGTGTTACCTGGCCAGCTGATTGCCTTCTGCTGCAGTTCCAGTCTGGGACGGTTCTGACTGACTAACTCGTCTGAACTGATCGCTCTAATGGATCATTCTGAAATGAAATATTCTGGTTAAAACCATATTTTCATCTAAGTGAAGAGAAAAACGTTTATCTGGGAGGGAGAGGGGGGTGAAGCAAACAGCAGTTGTGACTGTGAGGAGGAGAATCCCTCCTAACTGGGTTTCACTTTCACATGGTGATTAATCACTTAAGAAGATTGTGCCACCCAGCCCGGCTCTCCCCTGGCCCCCAGACCCCCCGGACGCCCGGGGCCCCAGGCTCTGAAGCTCATAACAGGATTGGTCTGGCTAATGTCTCAGAGCTTAACATATTTCAGGCCCGGCTGCAAATGGCAAGTTTTCATGTGAGAGACAAATAGAACCCAAAGACAAAAGGCAGATGATGGGTCTTGACTTTCTCTTCTCTTTAGGATAGTAAAGCCCCCCTCTTGTCCCCACTCCCCTAGTGCAATCATCATTTGCTTTGCTACCCTCACCCTGCAGCTTTTTCTGTGTATTCAGAGCAAGCCAGCGGGGTTTCCCACTTTCTCTGCCGCTAAAGGGATTAGCGGTAATTGGGACAAAAGCGCTGTCCTCAACCTACTTTGGCTCTGGGCCCCTTCTGTAGAGGGCCGCTAAATACAGTCAGCTCCTCTGCAGGCAGCACTCCTGACTCAGGGTGGGCTGGATGTCCAGGGAAGCCATGTTCATGTCTCTGAGGTGGAATCACAATCCAAAATCTAAATTACAATGCTCCTCCCCGCCATTATACAGAAGATGCAACCTGAAAGCAGACTGTAAGGTCCTACTGATTTGACTTTAAAGCTCCGAGGGGCTCAACACAACTAGAGACCAAGTCATGAAATTGCATGTCTTTAAAGCTGATTATGAATGGAATATAGAAAATTTCTCTAAATTGTAGGTTTGTGAAATCTTTTGACGTTTGCCAGGTCAGGTGCAGAGCTGACGAATGAGACAGGGAAAAAATGGCAACGGGCAGAAGACAAGAAGGATATGATCTGAATGGTTTGCCGATATTATATGAAAAACTTGCTGTAAAAGTTTGAGGAAGAAGACGCGTCCTCGAGGGTAACCAGTTCATTCAGTCTAAATCAGAGTTAAAATTTATGGCTCGCCCTGACCCCAGTCCACCCTAAACCTTTCAGGCTTCTGTTGCATGCTTAATGCACCTGCAGTACATCCAGCACAGAGAAATCAAGCAAAAATGAATGTCACATTGTGGTAAACTTGTGTTAATCCGCCTACTATAGTGCAAACAGGTGAGTAGATATCTGAACCTGTTGAGGAAATAAAGATAGCAAGTAGGGTGCAGAAGTTAATCAGGCTGTAACAAGCGCAGCGCATTCCATGTGTCACACGACTCAACTAGCAGCAGCAGCAGAGATAGGACCATATCAGACACACAACCCTGATGATTTGCACCTGACTTACCCTGCGGTCACAACAAGCCACAAGATGGAGCAGGAAGGCGTTAAGCCGAAGCTAAAAATGGGAGAAGTTACACTGCTTATTTAAATGGTGGACGAACATCGAAAGCATTAAAATCTTAATCAAGATAACATGTTATTTAAAGTTATTTAAAGTGAATCGGGCGGGTTGGATCAGGCTGTGCGTGTCTCTCTGTTGGGACGATGGGCGCTGTGAGGTTCTCCATATTCTCAGCAGCCAGAATAGTGGGTGAACTGGAACCAGCAGGCAGGTGTGAAGGAAGAATCCACACAGTCAACACCCCCAACCCCCCACAACGGCTCATGCTTCAGATGTTAGCCATTTTACGCCTCTTCACTGTCGTCAAGGCTTGTTTACAGAGGATAAAAGGAAAACTAGATGTGCGATGAATATTACAGTAGCATCCTCTGTGCAACCTTCAGCATGCACTCTGCTGCAGGCAATCAATGAATGATGAAGGAGGACTTGCCATTTGGCAGCTTACTACATTAGGACTTAAGTCAACTGAGGTGAAAAAGTCGCAAACTCTTTTTTTAGCAGCAGCTGAAGAAAGTCGAATCAAGTCAAGTAGCTTTCAGTGCTGAACTTCTGACCTTCTGTTGTGGAGGAGAATAAAAGTGCAGTCTTGGGTAAAAGGTGAGGGAGCAAAAGGCAAAACAAAGTCCTATATCACTCCTACCCTCTAGTTTGCCCCCAGAGAGACCCAATGAACTGTCCAAAAGTCCGGCTTACTGGTTTTATGACTGCCAGATGGCATCGTAGGGGCCTGGGCTGCCTGTGAACTAGCCTCTACCCCTGTAAAACGCTGACCACTGACCCCGGAGACACATAAACCTGACATCTAAGACAACAAGGCTCTGGCCATATCACATCGATCCAGTCACCTGAGGAGATTGACTCAGAGGAGAAATACTGAAAAAAAAAAAATTCCATCTGCTTGAGTCGGTCCTGTTGTTGTAGCTGAAGCTCTAAAAGTGCACTCTGACAGAAACTCCAACTTCATCAACTATTCAGAGGGGTAACTTAGGCAGACGTGTCCCTCAGGATTCTTTTCCAGGTGTCAGAGAAGGTTCACGACCCCTTGCGACCTCTCCAAGAAGCAGCCAAAGCCACTTCTTGTGTGACTTTATGGTCTGGCCCACTGTAAAAACAGCAAAAGGGGGGCTGGGGTGAGGGCAGGGAGGGAGGGTGCTAGGGTTTGGGCCGTCTAGCCTTTAGAAATGCAGCCTCACTCTGCAAACACTATCTTGAGAAGTGATCAAGGGAGGGACACTTAAGAGTCTTAATTGCACCAAATGTCCTCTAATGACATGGAGCCACAGCCCTTTCTCTAAAGGCCGCAAATCCCAGGCCAGCCAGGGGTCACACAAGGGTCAGGTTGAATAATAGTTCAGCGGGATGTTTGGGCAGCATCAAGAGCTGCTCACACCTGTCCGCCACACACGGCAGCGGGATTAGGGATTACCAACCAGAGAGGGAGGTTCTAAATCCGCAAGAGGAAGAAACTATATTCTGGTGCAATATTACATGATCCGAACAATCCATCTGTAAAAACACTGGTGGCCACCAGAGAGGCTGAAACAGAGCATCGCTTCACCCTCACTTGTTCTCCTCATCTCACTCCTTTCCTCTCACATCTGGAAAGCAGGACTGGTTTTCCCTGCCAGTCCTCAAGAGCACATACACACGCACGCACACATGCACACGCACACACTCACTGACGTCATCCAGATTGCTCTGCCTGATGGGAAGCATATGAGCTGAGAAAGGAACATTGGAGGAAGGGGGTGTTGTCCCCAGAACACAAAAGCTATGTGCCAGAAATCTCCCAAAACTCACTTCTTCCATTCCTCTCCCCCATCACCATGCGAGGCTGCAACTCATTTTTAAACAAGCCCACAACAAGCTCTTCCTTCGGCTCAAGTGGAGTCTCTACCTCTAAACCAATTAGGCCTTCTTTTGCCTGTCTAAACGAACACAACATCTGCTGCTGTTCCGGTATGCCAGGTCTGAAGCTTATACCAAGCGGTACATCCTGTTGTAGGTGGCTGTTGGGGATTGAGTTTTCCTCCAAACACAGAAAAGCAGCCACATTCATAGCTGGCTTTGGATGTAAAACTTCAGCCCAGATTCTAGCGTTAAAGCAGTCCTCTTGGCTCTAGAAGGATGATGTCTTGCCTGGCCACCATCTCCCCGTAGCTGCACCTCACCTCAAAACAACCCGTCTCTGTTTGGTGTTGACCACTAACACCCCCATCAGTGGAAAGACAGAAAAACACCTGGAAGTGGTCTGCATTGGCGGTGGGCTACAGAGGTTGCAGCTGATTGGTTAGAAGTTAGGCTTGTGCTGATTATCGCTGTCAAGGTTTATCAAAGTTAGAGTTTGGAAACCACTGATGAGTTTCATGATACAGTTTCTATACTTAAAAGTCTTCTTCATGTGATGCCAGAGGAAACACACACTGCAGGAGTTTATAGAGTAGAGGCTCTGCCCCTCCCCACCTGTTGATGTGCACTGCTGATCAGCTGGCTGAAAGACAGCTCCTACTTACACCAAGCCCACAACATCAAACTGCACAGAAATATTCCTGATTGTCATGGTGTGAAAACTGAGCGAACATCTACCAGTATGACATGCTCACTGCAACAACAATAGTACGTAATGTATACGTTTGCAAAAGTCTGTGTATCAAAACTAAACAATAGTGATGTTGACGGAATTATTTAAACTAACATTGTTCTGCAATATGCCTGCAGCAGGACCAAAAGAGATCAGACTAAAGGCTCAAAACAAAAGACAGATGGAGATCTGTCAGGTGTCTGTCTCAAGGTAAAGATACAGTTGAAGTTAGTTTCCAGGTGAGCTCTTCTTTCCAACACTTGTGCAGCACTCTCATGTCAGTGTGTTTGGTTTACTCTGTGTGCATAGTGACACCATGCTGCAGTCACTTGCCACCAGGAAGAAGCTGAGAGGGCTTAAGGAGTAGGTGGTAAACAAGCACACCCCACTCCCACCACTGAGAACTTAACCAGCAGAAACAAGAAGCCGATTAAAGCTGTGAGCAGAGTTAGGTGGCGCTGGGAAATGAATTGTGAAGACTTTAGAGTTGGCATATAAGCCTTTACGTGCTGAGGGGAGATTACCTAGTTTGCAGTGCTGGTAATCTGAAAAGCAGCTTGGAGAGATTTTTAAAGACACAGCAGTGGCAGCCGGTCCTCTCTCCCTACTAACCAGCAACAGACCTCATAAGGCAACAAAAAACTACTGAGGTTGAAAAAGATCAATCAGAATGACAATGCAAACAGGGTAATCTAGTCAGAGTTTATCATTTTTTTTCATAACTCAGACTTTTCCAGCACAATGAGGCTCTAACTGCGCAGGGTGAAAGAGGCCTGTGTCAACTTAAGTTGGCTTGGTTTATTTCTTGGACAAACTTAGATCTGGACTGGCTTCTCCTGCTTTAAACCTGGATTCTTTCAGTCACAGTTTGTCAGTCCGTGAAATCTTGATATTATTTGTAAAATATCCACAATATATTAGTGGTTATGCTTTGGTTTCTTTCTGAACTTGAATTTCAGGGTCAAGCTAAAAGAGCCCTGAGGAAATAAGGAACTCAGACACAGAACCTATGAGCCTGTAGAATGGATTGATGGCATCAGATGTAAATCTGCAAAGTCGTCCTAAAAGAATTACCACCGTACAATATAGGGAAATGTAAAATTGGAATATTTTTGCTGACTAATGAAGTGACACTGATCTCTTTTCTCTTCTTTGCTTTCCATCTTCATGATGTTCCCACTTCCCTCCTTTAGCTTCAGCATCTTAAGAACTGAGAGTCCATCCTTCTGACCAAACAGCCGAGCACTTGAAACATTACATCCTACCAAATACTGCAACCTAGCAGTCCCACGTGTGAATGGTGCAAAAAGAGGGAGCAAACCAGCGAATCTGCTCTGACCAACTGCCACAGCACCGGAAACACAGAAACACCAAGAAATCAAAGGAAGATAAAACTCAGTCTGTGTATAGACCCCCTGATCTCACCACCAGCCAACCAACGCCAATGAATGACTGAAATGATGTAATCAGCCCAGGTTTGTGATGGAACCAGTGTTGATTTTACCAACTGCAGACTGCTGCGATGATCAGGAAGCAGAGGAACAGCTGCTCTATATGTTCACCCTAAACATGGCGCTGAAGACCACAACAGTTCCTCAGTGCCAAGGAAAGGAGGGATTAATGGCAGGGATGGAGGATAAGACTAACATCTGGTTAATAGGGAATGACAGATCCTCCATAATCCTTCACAACATTAAAGATGGAGGCAGAGTGAGGTTAGACCTGCAGGTTAGAATTAACTCAACCCTTTGAACAGACTTTGCCTGATTGTATTTGAACTGCTAGCTGTGTTAGTTTAAAGGACTTAGTTGGAATGGGATTACATGAAGCAGGTAAACAAGGGTATCCTTTACACTCCTGAGTTTTATCGTAGAGCTCTTCCTGTCGTCTCAGTGAACGTGCACTACTACCCACTTCCCCCTAAGAGGTGAAACCTAAACCCCGGGGCGCGGCCTGTACTCTGAGCTGGCAGAGCTCCAGCTGCAGGGAGAAGCTGCCCCTCAGGACTGCTGAAGGAAAAGCCTCTGCAGCTCGGAATGCAGGCCACAGGAAGCAGAAAGAAGCAAGATATTGTTAAAAAAAAAAAGTAGTTTCGTAAGAAATGTCTGTGCTGCAAAAAGATGGTGGTTTGCATGTAACCGGGCAAAAAGGAGCCGGCTCCAAGACAGAGGTGTACAATTTCACTATCAAGTTTGAACAACGGGAAATCTGACGCTGCCTCTGTGAGTTTTTCCTCTTCAGTTTTCCTAAGATAAACATGCTGGTAGGCCATGTAACAAAGAGAGAGAGAGCTTTGCAGCACGGGCGCTGAGGCAGGCTGTAATGTGGAGAAGAAAAGAGAGCAAGAGAAGAATAAAGGAAACGAGGGATAGACGAAAGAAGAGAGAAGGAAAGAAATAACAGCGATCCTCTGGTCAGGCACGCAATGGTTGGTTAGAATCAGGTCAGGCCCACATGAGGCCTCCCTCACACATAGAAAGGATCTATATAGCAGCAGAGAGCACACTTGTGCATGCTTGTGCTACATTACACTGGGCTACAGAGAACCACTTATAGGATCAGTGCAGTATTTTTATGCCTTCAAGTCCTTGTTTCTCTGCATCGTTCACCGGATGGTTACGGACATCCATTTTTAAAATTCCTCAAGGCAAATTATCTGCCTCAAACTTCATCGAATTAAGTTTTACTATTTAGCGTGCTGTGCTGTGTTCGACTCACACGATTATTTGTGTTGCACAACACTCTTACTTCCACCAATCAGCTGTTGACGAACGCTAAGTGCCATTAGCATCTATGGAGGGAGACGAAGAGAGAAAGAATGTGGCGACACTACGAAAGAGACAAAAAGTGTCAGCAGTGTGGGATCATTTTAAACTAAATAGAAAAGATTAAACAACTCAGTGCGTGTACTATCAGCTCATCCTCTAACACCTCAGCAGGAAACATCCACTACATGCATGGAGCTCGTTGGCGGCTGCTAACACATTACGTCTTTGTTCCTTTGCTAAAGGCTCACTTTTACCAGTGATTGTTAGTAAATACTCTGGCATGTTCTACATTAGGATTAACATTACATGAACTTGCTGATAAAGAACCATAATGACTTTTAAAAAAAGATAAGAAATGTTTATTTTATAAAAAAGTTTTTTGTCATTTTTCAAACTTGAGACTGAAAGTGAAGTACAATATAAAAAGTAGTTTTTACTAATCCCTCAATTTCAGTTTTTTTTTTTTATATTATGTTTATTGGGTGTTTTGAAAATTTATACAGAAAGAAGAAAAAAAGGAAGGAACAATAACAGGACAAAACTTATACAGCACTGACACAGAAAACAAAAAACAGGAGGCATGTACATAAACTACAGCAATTATTTGAGAAAAGTAACCAATTTATATATAAACGTAAACATATACATCATTCGGATTCACATTACTGGTCGTTTAATTTTGAAATATTCAAGCACACGTTCCCATCTTTTTTTAAAAGCATAGAATTAAAAAGCATAGAATTTCCCATTCAGACAGCATCTCAATCTTTTTAATACAATAATTTCGGAAAATAAGTTTTTCCACATCTGACCTTATAAAACAGTGGGATAACTTATTGTAAACTTTATTGCTCAGCTCTCATTAGCTTTCATTTCATTCATTAGGTGAAAACGCACCTAATACGCCTGCTAACTGAACCATTGATTTTAAAAAGCAGAACGTGTTCCTCAAAAATCTATCTGGTCTACAGAAAGGAATAATGAATGACTTGTACTGAAACAAATCACTTGGAAACGTCGGTTCAGTGGCGCTCCATTCTGAGTGGCAATGCAAGGAAAGGTGACATGATGGAGTGAGCAGCTTATAGCAGATGGCTTCCTGCTCCCATGTGCAAACCAGAGCCAACATGGAGACTTCTGGAGCCCTCAACCTGCTTCATAGGTTACATTCGGACGGTCCTGACTCCGGAGAAGTCTAATTGCTCCTCTGTTACTCTAAGCAGAGTCCCAACCCTAACCGCCCCCTGCTTTCACTCCAGTCTGCACCACGAGCTCACTCTTTGACAGGCTGATGCCTGAGACCTGGAGTCTCAACTTACTGGAAACCCAAGCCGGCTGCTGGCTGGCTGAAAGGGAACCTGAGAGGAGGAGCGGACCAGGCTCCACCAGTAAAAACACACTATGTAGGCCACACTTTGAGAATGACCTCAACACCCTGGGAAGGAAGTCCAAGCAGTTTCCTTTGGCTACATCTAACGACAAACTGAATCACTTTGGCCAGCTTAGTATTTAATTGTTTCAATCAGTTAAAACTTTTAAGACTCTTTGGATTTATTAAACTGAATCATAACTGAGCAGCCTAAATCCTCAGTCAGTGGTGAAAGGTGGCTGTTCACACTGAGGCAGCTTTGTGGTTCTGGTTCTGCTGAAAGTTTCTTCATGTTAAAAGGCAGTTTTCTTCAACACTGCATGCGCTACATGAGAAACTGCTGTAAAGTCAGTGACTGGACGTAACCTACTGGGCTTCCTTAGCTATAGAACGTTTTAGCTCAGTTAAATATTAGTTTTTCTTTCCTTGATGCAACAGGAAAGAAAAACTAATATCCGAGCTGTATTGTACAGCTGGGCTATATTAGTTTGTCTAACTATCAAAACAAATTCAACAGGATTTAAATATAATATCCTAAATATGAACACAGTCATATTTAATAGGGGTGCATAGATTGCAGTCTTCTGGCCGATTGCTGATTACGATCTTTAAAAAAGCCTGACTTGACGATTACGATTTTGGATAAAAGCTGATTTTTTTTTTTTTTTTCTGAATTATTGCTAAATGTAGCAAGAAAGTTGCTGAGTTGGCAACAGAGGGGTGAGTATTGTTAACTGGAAACATGCAGACATGACCTGGTGGGCAAGACTAATATCCAAGCCTGTCTCACAGCAGCAAAAGAGGACAGTGGCTGATTTTTTAGACCTATGCTGAGGTAGATAAGACCAGCTTCACATGTATCAGCCAATCACTGATCACAAAAATGGGGCTGATTTACCGGCTGGCCGATTTCCCAGTGAACCCATAATTTCTAATCATCAATGCTGACCATTTCACGTGATTACACTGTTGTTTATTCTGTCTGTCTAGGCACTGGCTATGCCTTCTTATGCTACTTCATTCATACAGAAATGCAATCACGTCTCCAGTCAGTTCTATATTTTTTAGAGAATAATCAAATCAGATTAATTGCAGTAACAGAAAAAGAAAACAACTATTTCAGTGTTTTTTTTACTGATCGAAGCGTACTGAATACATATCAAACCGTGACTTTAAATCCAGGACACTTACCAACATGAACCCCGCGCTCAACACCCCCAGTTGTATCAACTTGAAAGCATTTAGTTGAAGAAACACAACTTGACTCTCTTCCCTTTTACTGTATTTTTGTTTTCATTAGATGCCCAGCAAATAAACACAACTTTATTGAACCCTTCAGAGCTGCAGGATAGTTAGTAATGAACTATGGCTACTTTCACTGAATCATCTGAAACCCTTTGTTGTGGCCTGCCATGGCTGCATGATTCATTGAACTCATAATTAGTCATGCTCTCGCCATGGGCTGCAAATATGACAAATCTTACAAGACAACTTTTGCTGGGTGAACTTATATATATATATATATATATATATATATATATATATGTGTGTGTGTGTGTGTGTGTATATATATATGAAGCCCCAGGGTAACCACCCAGACCTGTGGCTGCAGCAGCACGCTGCTGATCTGCAGCTGGAGTTCTCTGCTTCCTAAAACAGATGTGCAGCAGCACGGCGGCAGCCGGCTGACTTGTTTCATCCTCGCCCCGCTTTTAGACCACGCTGGAAAAGAAAACAACCACTTTCTTGAAGTTTCCTGAATAAAACTCCCCAGAGCTCAGGGAACCTGATACTTTTGGTTGAAATGTGGTCTAACTGTATAGGGTTTGAGAAATCTAAATATATCCTTGATAATAAGCAGTAAGATGAGGCTGAGATGAACTCGCTGCCACAGACCAGACAGGCTTGTGGGGATCGTTAGTACAACAGCAGTCGCAGCACCTGAGTCCGGCCCACAAGCCTGCCAGACAGGAAGTAGTCTTGTCCATTGTAATTTAGTCCAAGAGAACTGCATCTGCTTAGCAACCATGTTCCAGCTCCAATCACAGCAGCATTTGGGATAATGCCGGCCCAGAGAGCTGTGCTCTTCTATGTGGAGGCGGTGCATTAGCCTCAGAAAGCAACACACACACACACACTAGTGTGATGCCTGTCTCACTTAATGCTGCTGTTGCTCTCCCCGAGCATGGAAAGGAAGAGGAAGAGGGTTTTTTTTTCCCTTAATGCTTGAGCTACTGCCGAGCCGCTTCTAGAGAGGAAGGGAGTGAAACATTGTCTGGCACCTTGAAAAGGCGCACTAAAGTAAAACCATTATCGCTTTCCCCTCCCTCTGTATGCCACAGAGGTGTCTGACTGTCTACCCCCCCCATCCCCACCGCACATACACACACACACACACCCACACCCTGACAAACAGACTAAAATAGACGTGCGGTAGCTGCTGTTGATGCTGGCTAAGTCGTCCATGTTGGACTGAAACCCAGCACCCAGTCTGGGCTCTCCTCGCCATGACCCGCAACTATTCCTGGAATCAACTGCCGGACGCTGAACTTCGGGCCAAATTAACACTTGAAAGGAGACTTTGTACGACACACCCTGAACACATGGAGCAGTGAACAATAAAGCTGCCCACGCCGTGTTTGTGTTGCAGTGGTGTAAAGGTGAGAGTAATCAGGCTGCTGGAGAAATTCATTAGGCACAGACGTGATTTCACTATCACACATGGTGGCTGAGGCCTCCAGACAGGGGTCAAAGTTCACCACTGTTTGGAAACACAGACAGAGGGACAAGGAGGAGGCTGAATGAGACGCAGTCACCTGTGCTAGCCTTGCTGCTTTGAAACCCTGGAGTGAAGTGAGACTGTAACACTTTCCCAGGCAGACTCTGTCCCTGCTTGAGGCTTCACACCGAAGACCAAGTACAAGATTGGCAAGGATGGACTGATTTCTCATCTGCCATTTTAATTAAAGTCCCAAGCTAACTTTAAGTCCACCAATTCATTTTTTAAACTATTTGAAAAAAAAAATATGGAGTGTGAAACAAGAGTCCAATCCACTCCAATATGGGTTTGTAACAAACAGCTCACGGGTTTCTAAAATCAACTCCTCCTCCAATCTATTTACACGCAATCTATTTAAAAGCAGTTTTCGTTTAACCAATAAGAAACAGACACTGATTCAGATCTTACAACTTATCAGTAAAGCACACTAACTTTGAGCCAAGCACATCTGACTTTATGAAAGGATAGGAAACCAACCTGAGCTATCGCACCACGGTTCAAATAAAAATTCTCCTGACGTCATATTATCAATCATTACATAGAGTATCTCTGCTGGAAGCAGGATTGAAGGAAACTTATCTTTATCAGCTGATCTGTTCAGCTGTGTTTCTCTCCTAGATGAAGCCATTAGAGGAGCTACTGAAATGAGCTTTTTACATCTCTCAATCAGGAAGTACTTGCTTCAGTGATTCCGTTTCATTTTTGCATCTGCTCTGTCTTCTCAAACCTGGCCGCTGGTACTGAGCCAGGTTCTGGTTCTGCTGGAGGTTTCTTCCTATTAAAGGGGAGTTTTGTCCTCTCCACTGTCACTGCATGCACGCCCACTATGAAGGATTGATGCAAAGTCAACAACAAAACAGAAGTGGTTGCCCATTATGTACATACTCACCCAGAAGGAGTAAATGGTGGAAGTTAATGACTAAAAATAAAAATAAATAAACTGTATTGAAACTAATTAGAATAATAAATACTTAAATGCAGTGTGACATTTTGGCCCCTATAATCAGTGAGCAGGTACAAAAAAAAAATCCAATGTTTTCACACAAATAGACGCTATAGACAGTCAGATGATGGGAATCTGAAACTGTGAATCAACCTTGAGATAAAGTCTTACGTCTTTCCTATTGGTGTGCAGGGAGTGCTTTACTGATTCACCACCTGTGTGTTCATCAGGCACATGTGTGGTTGTGTTGACCACAAATGGAGATGATGCTGAAGGCCATTTTAAGCACAGCTTTCTTAAACTTGTATGGGGATGGTGGATATACAGAAAAACCAGCGACCTTAGCAGCGGAGGACAAAGAAATACTTCTGAAGTATGTATTATTATTGTATGTATGTTATTTGTGCCTTAAAACGTAAAGTGGAGGATCTGAAAAATTATTCAATAATTGCCATAAATGTTTCCATTCCTCTATATATGAATCAAGTCTATGGTTGCAAAGAGCCAAATTGAAGTAAATCCCAAAAGTCTTGATTTTAGCTTTCCAAACTGTCTTTGCTAATGTCCCATCTTAAAGACTGCCCTGATAAGATCAATGGAAACCAGCCATTAGGGAAGCGGCTCAGTAAGGTTAGCTCCAAGCATCTCCTGCTGTTTGACATTATGATCCAGAATAAAAACAACTGACCTAGAGCCGTGTATCTCTGGACACATGTGTTGTACCACGCAGAAAGGCCATGGCCAGTAATGTAGAATATAAAGAGTGCACAACTCTTAGAAAAACTGGAGTAATTGTAGAGCAGTCCTGGTTTGGTCCATAATAACGGGAAGCAAACCACGTGGGGCCCCTTCAGGTCAAATGGGAAACTTCCTTCCTCTGTTTTCTCTGCTTTATTCACTGGATATTTTTGAAGCCAGCTCCTTTACTTGGCTGGGACTGCAGGCATGTCCATGACCAAGACGCTGCTGTTGGGTTTGTTTTTAGGAGGTGTTTTTTTTTTTTTTTTTGCTGCTCAGGTAAATCTTTGTAAGGCCAGAGCACAAAGAGGCCTCTCGGTTCAGAACAGGACACTGGGCAGTCTCGTAACCGAGCCGACCGGCCAGTACATGCTGGTGTTTTCCACTCCAGGGTCGGACATTTTGTTCCACCGCTGAACTCTGGAATAAGCTGATCAAGTGAAAGGGAGAGTGAGAGGTTTGACTGTGGAGCCAGATCACATAATTTTCCAGTGGAGAGGAAGGACGGCTGGAAGTGAGGGAGGAGGATCTGGAAATCTGGTTCCGGTATCCGCATATTGTATGCATAAAGTCTCTAGAGTCCAAAAACCTGATTGTGGCGAGAATAGAATGTCTTGTTTTCTATTTCTGATGCTTCATAATAACACTGTCCTCAACTGGGAATACAGACGGAGCATTTTCTGATATGTCAGGATTGACGAGACCCTTTGTCAATCCTGTTTTCTCAAGTTAACCCTAATGCTACATATACTGTGGATTGAAGCCAAACAGAGCTGTGGTTCCATTAGGATTACCCTTTAAGTTGCCAATACTTAATTTTGCTGGCTATTCCACACCTTCACCACTCCATTTTTTTTTTTATTTTTTTTTTTTTGCTGTTTGGTTATTTTTTGTGGAGGAAAAAAGAACCGGATGTTAATTCATACATGCGCTGGGGTGTTGCATCAAACTGACCCTGAGCTGACCTGGGGTTAAATGTAGTACAGTGGACTTGATGTATTTTATTCCCTTTCAGCTATCTCCATGGATATCTCTTATGGATTATAGCTATTGCATACAGAGATTTTAGCAGCCTTTTGGAAGCTCAGTGTCAAGATAGTGTGCTGAAAAACCTATTTCAGCACAGATTCTTTTATTACAACCAAAAATCAGACACCAGAGTCAGAGAGTTTGACATTCTCCAAAATGCAGTGCTTTCGCTGTGCCATTTTCACTGTAGTCAAGAGTTACTTCTGTAACTCTTGACTACAGGTTTATGTTCTCTATGGGAAACACATGAAACTGCACAATTAGCGCTAGCTAAAATGAGACGCTAAAGATGTCAACTCTGAATTCCATCGCCTAGATATTAAATTAGCAAAACCATATTTTATGCCAACTGCTCTCTCACATACAAAGTGGGATGGCATCTCTGATCCTGACATATGATTAATGTTGCAGGATGACAGTGTGGTTAAAATGAAATGTTGTTAATTATAGCTTTGGGAGAGAAATTGGAATAGGCAGTGTAAACCACCACATCTCTAGTACCCAGATAGCTCTACATCACATAGGTCATGTGGAAAGGCACAATTCGAGAAGTTTGATGACAAACCTTTGTTCCCGTATTTTAAACTTGTATATGTTTTTTTTTTTTAATTTATTATTATTTAATCTTTTTGAGATTCATCCAAAAAAGCGTTCAGGCTAGTTGTGATATTTGGTCAAGTCTCTTTATTTCTGAGAGTGGCTTCTGTTAGGACAAGGTAATACCCAAAAGATCCCCTAAACATGCTGCTATGAGGGGGGCAGAGCATGTCTACATTACATTCTAATCTGATTAGAGTGAGTCCAACCCAATATTTTAATGGTTTCTTGATTTAGTCTTAGAATGAATGAGGGAACTGTGCCCTCTAAAAAAGCTTCAGTCCAGAAATAAGAGGCCAGTACACCCATCCAGCCTTGTTTCAGGTAGGAAAAAAGGGAAACTAGCGTATAAGACGGTGCAAATGTCTGAGACTGTTGCATCAAGATGCTTCTGTCAGCAGGGTGGAGTCCCAAAATGAAGGCAGTGTGGTGTCGAAACCAGAAGTGTAAGGGTTTGTGCCTGCCACGGCTCTGCGGTAGACATTTCGGCTGACAGCCTGCTGGGTTGTTGTGGCCGACAGCCGACACTCTGCTCATCCGGGCTGTACCGAGAAAAGGGGAAGTGGGAGGGAATTCAGAGCAGCAGAAGGTCATGTGACGCTGCATGGGTTCAACTGTGTGCACTGCTGCTATGTTTGAAATCTGAACGATAAAAGGTCCCAGAGATGGGCGAGCGGTTGCTGTCACCCCACATGGGGTCGCCCCATGAGGAGGGGCTTTCATGGGAGAAAACTCTGGTATCAGCAACCTCCCTGACCTCCCCCTCCGCCCCCCCTCCCGTTGATGAACCATTCAGCAGGCCAGGAACAGACAGTAGACAACATTTACACAACCACAAGAGATCATCCATGTTTGTGTAGGGGTCAGACAGAGACACTGAGTCAACACTGCTTTTATTCTGGACAGCCCAGGAAGGTTGAAGAGCGCCTGTCCAGAACGACTATTTTGTTCCAGTGAATCTGAGTTTTCATTAAGCCCCAAATTGAACTTCAATCCCCTCTAAGAACAGGCGAGAAGCGGCAAAAACTCAAAGAGAAATCTATCAGAAACTAAGAGCAGTGAAGCAGCTGCGTTGTTTCCCGTCCTGTCCTCCATCCTCTGCTGTACTCACTCCCAGTCAGGTTGGTTCTCCTCTCGAGGGAGGGAGGGTTAATGGACACATTAGCTGCCGGCTTCTCCCACTGCGACGATTAGGTGGCCTGAGGTCATTCCTTCACTTCTCCTTCCATCCACATCAGGGATTTATCATTTCATTACTGCCGTTTAGGTGGAGGAGGAGGAGACATCCGTCCTGGAAGTATCGCCTACTCATGTCTGCTATCAATCCGTTAATGCTGCTTGCTTCAAGAGCAGAGGCTAAGCTATGGCAGAGAAATGAACCAGGGAGTTTACAGAGACAAGCACTTGCTCTCATGAGGCTATTTTATATTAGAACTAAACTTATTGTATGTCAGTGTGCTGGAACGCTAGCTTTAAATGTCGATGTTTGAAGATGAACACATTTTTTTATTTGATTCATTGTTATTTAATTACCTAAGGTCAAGCAAGCTGTTTGAACCCATCTTTTCTCATCTCACTGCCTGAAAGCTTCTGGATGTTGCTCTAAATAAAGCCCGTTTTTGATGCTTGCAGCAGGAATTCACACCGTACGAGTGCATGTGCGTGTGCCAGTGTGTGTACGCGTGCGCTCGGTGTGCATCGCAGCTGTGTGTTTGCTGGACGTGAGATGTATTGATCGGTGCAGGAAGTGCAATCTGATGTTTCAGAGAGCTTCCTGAGTTAGACGGTTGCGCCACCGACAGTGAAAGCTGTGAGCGGCGGGTTCTGGCCGGGTGGAGGAAGAGACTCGACACAGGGGAAGTAACCAGTTTTAGAAAAACAGCAAGAACAAAGAAAAAGGCTTGGAGGAGGAGGAGAAGGAGTGCAGAGACAGACGCAGCTTTGGCTTTGTCCTTGTGCTGAGACCAAACAATGCCTCTCCTTCCCTTTCAAAGAGAGCCGACTGCTGCTCCATGGAAAAATCAATCGCTATCCTATGTTTCAGGAGCCTGACGCCCTAAAATATGAGATATGCAACTGTGTGTGTATGTGTGTATGTGTGTGCAGTTAGAGCTTTGTCTTTAGTCAGAGCTGTGGAGATGTGAACAAGCCCTCTCTTATTTTGACCATAACTAGTTGCTTTACACTCCACTTCTTCATTTTTCAAACATACAAAACTTCTAGACTCTGTGAGGAATATTAATGTCTGGCAGCGTTTATCTTTAAAACGGTCCACAGTGCCATCCTGATTAATAGTAAATAAGTGGACATTTTTTTAAAAGATCAATAAAATCAATAAAATCAAATATATTCACTCTGAAATGTAAACCTTCCCAAAGGCGTTGCAGTTCGGAACAGAAACAAGATCCAGGATTCGGTAAATGGCTAGATGGGCTGGTCCTTCCTCACTGGCTTCATTTCTGCTTGGAGCCGGCCCAACACATGCAGACACATGGACCAATGTACCCCTGAGTTGTCCACATTTCTTCCTTAAAAGTACCGGATGACTTTCAGACCAAAGCGTGGTTTTTCTGGCAGGAAACCAAGCCCAGAAGGGATTTTGTGAAACCGCCAGATAGTATCACAGTGTGTATCTGTAAGTGGGGCTTTTGTGGTTTGATCAATTGGTTTGATCAATTTGGCTTTGATCAAACCACCTGTTTCATATTTGAATACAACATCGGTGTGTGGCGCAACAGCCTGTCTCTGTCACAGAGGACGTTTGATTCTTCAGAAATGTGATGAGTCAGCTGTGCTGCGAGATTGAGGAAAATGATGGCAACCTATAAATCTGCACTTCTAGTTCAGTGTGCCAAGCCAAGGATTTTATCTCATATAACCTTTGAACTCCAGCCTCATCCTGCACGGTAAAACACTGGATACAATTATACACTCCACACCTCCTCAGTCAGAGTGGGGGGGTTCTGACAGATGAGTTCCTGTTTCTGTGTGTGTGCAGATAATTAAAACGGGCAGACGACGAGGCCGACGAGAAAGCCAGGGTCACAGAGAAGCAGTGAGCTCAGCTGAGTCAGCGTAGCCAGAGGTCCTGCCAGATGTCCTGCAGCGGCAGCAGCAGCAGCAGCAGCAGCAGCAGCAGCAGCAGCGAGCAGGCTGAGACCTTGCCTCAGAGGCCGTTCCACACTTCACACACCACCTCGTCTCAGAGATCTACAATTACTATCATTATAAGAGCCCTATTGTCTGCTCTGGAGCACAATGAGAGTGTTGCACGTGAATGAGTGTATGAAGAGAGAAAAAGATGAGGAAGAGGACGGAGGTTTGGATGTGTAATCAATGGAGTAAAAAGCAAAGAGCAAGTCTGGGCGCTGTGAACAGCAGCTGGATTTCTGCTTCAACATCTGCATGGATGCTTTAGCAGACCATGATGGAGAGTTCTGCCCCGTGAGGGGGGCGAAGCATGGTGATCTACTCTTAAACAACATCGGATTATTCAGTTTCTGACCAGTGGATTTCTGACCAAGCAATCAATTCATTTAGACCTATTTTACACACAATTAGAATAAGAGAGACTTGATTTCCACATACTTAGTTTTCTTCTTCTTTTTCTGAATTTTGAAAGCTATAACATCTAATTCCAATCTTTGACAGATGGCTAAGTGTGGTAGCCTGAGAGGCAGAAATGAAGAAGCTAACATTCAGGTTAGCAGCTGGTTTCATGTGCTCCTCTCATATCAATGTGTGCAAAAGCACACTTGCAAAGAACTGTTTGAATCCAACAGTTAGTGGGCAGCTGTATCCTGAGAGCAAGGCTTTAATGCTCTGCATGGAAACAATAAGCTGGGTCAGTTGGATGAAATTTCTCCGCCATTAACAACAAAGTCTTCCGTTGGTTTGAGGGACTGAGAACAGAGGTGGCATGTCATGCTGGACGGGAAATGTGGGTTAATTGCAACCAAAGTCACCACCATTGCAAAATAGTGCGGCAGCCGTCTGAGAAGCTGCAGCTGAGGTGTGGTTTTAGTTCACAGATAAGGTGTTGAATGAAGATAATCTGGCTCTTTGTCACATTCCTCCACTAGGCTGAACCTGCTGCGTCACGTCTCAGAGTTCTACTATCAGGTCTTTGAACTGACTGGTTGCTCTTGGCTGGCTCATTAGGGGTTGGACGTCTGTTCTTCTGATTAGTTTAAGTTTAACTAGCCCCACCTTGACATAGAAGCAGCCGTGAGTCAGAGCAGACTAAACAGAACAGACACTTCAGGTATGCTTATTCATCATGCTGCCAGAATAATCTGTAATGATGTATTCATTTAACAGGTATTGGACCATCTCTGGTTGTGTAATGTCCCTGATATGTTTTCCTACCCTCCCCCCGGGTCCCACCACCACTGGTCCCTGGTCAGCCAGGAGAAGCCAATCCCTTTGCTCCAAGCTAAAGCTTACAAAAACATCAGGACAGCAGCTAAAACACTTTGGCCTGGTTTCTGATTGTATTTGGGGTTTTTTATCACCTGTGTTTCAACTCCAGCAAACATAAACCAAAAAGTATTTCCATGATTTAGATTAGATGGCCTCTGAGAGGCTAAATGCAGGACAGATCTGTATGTAAGTCGAGATGGATGCTGAAGACAACATGCAGTCTTAAACATTTACATTGTGGGTTGGAGTCAGGAACCCACTCCAGATTTCATCTTGTAAATAAAGCAATGGGTGCGTTTTCCACTATGGTTCTGTCACCTTCTGCTTTGTTTATCCAAGACAGAAGAAAGCATGAAACTTCCAGGAAAACCGACCAAAGGCGGGCTGGAGGACTGAGGTGGGGGAGGCAAACAATGACCACTGGTCCATGACTCAGGCTCTTTGGGGACCCTGACCATCCAGCGGTGAAGTGGAGGAGGGGCGGTCACTGGTATCTGTCCCCCAAACACAGATCCACATCTGATAGCCACTACAAAAGGAGGGACAATGGCTGGTCAGTGGAGCCCCACTTCCCCCTCCGCCAGTGCCGCCATCATCACTCTGCGCTCTCACAACAATACCTTATACCAAGCTGCTGGGAGCTTCCTTCCACATGGATGAGGTCAAGCCAATGTGACCCCTCCCTCCACCCCCACCTTCCTGGCAGAAAGAGGAGGCCAACAAAGAGTCTCATTAAGGACATCAGAAAACACCTCCAGGCTTTCCCAACTCTACTCTCACAGCATATCATTGGATGGTTTAATCTGGCTAAAATAAATATTTCACTAGGAAACAACGGTAACAATGTGATTCATTCATACATAGTATATCAATGCTTTATAATCACGCTTCAATCTGTTTTAATGTTTAAAGACCATCAGTATGTGGCAGGATTCCTGAGCTTCATGCTTCTCCAAGTTAATATAGTATTCCATTGCTTTACTTCACGTCTCTCCTTATCAATGCAGGTACTGCTGATTATTCCATGTCATCAGTGTCAGGATTTGGGGTTGTTTCAGTTTGGTTTTGGATTTTTGCCATTTTTCGTGTCCCTATCGTGTCCTATTTTTGCCTTGTTTTTCCACTTCTGTTCTTCCTTGTTGATTCTAGTTGTGATTTTTCTTGTTTCTAGTTATTTTTGCTGTTCTAGTTTATCATATTTCTTTAGTCTAAGTTATTCTTTAGTGTTAGTTTTATTTTCTGTTCCCCGGTGTTCTCTTCCTCGCTCTCCTGTGCCACTTTTCTTTCTCCCTCTCCTCAGTCTGCTTCCTCTCCTTCCACTCACACCTGCAATCCATTAGCTCATCAGCCCAGGCCTTTTTGTCAAGCTCACAACCTCCCTAGTATTTAACCCTCTCATCCTCACCCACCACTCACCGGATTCTTGTCTACTCCCGTCACTTCTTCATGTTGCCCATGATCTCCTTGTGTTCCCCTTGCAAAAAACACCGAGCTTGTTTTTTTGTGTTTTTGTCTTTGCTCCCTTTGGTTTTTGTTAATTTCTATCTCCATATGCTTTATTAATTCTTCATATTCACTGGCTTCTTCTGTCTCCTGCATTTGGGTCCAACAACAAACATCTATACCTCATGACTGTCAGAGAGTTCAGATGAGTTTAGACTGACTCTTTGGGTCAGTCAACTCTACTATAATTGAACACCACTTCTGGGTTCGGGCTTCATTAACACTAGATTATTTACTATCAATGAATTATTTATGTGGGTTGATAAATACTTTATCAACTAATATGATCAATTGAATATGAGTGTATTGCATTTTAATTACGATCCAACTGGACCGTTTCAGCTCCCGTCCACATGACTGTCCTGCACTGATGTGAATGTGATGGATTTAATTCCATGTTTTTAATACAATATAAGGAGATGTTTGCATTGTTGTGCTTTGAGATGATAATTTTGTAAAGCGTGACAAAGAGTTTTATGCATTCATGATTTTTTTTCTATTTCGTTGATGAGTTAGTGAGCTGTCCTGTTATGATTATCAGAGTCATTTGTTGTTTTATCTTTAAAACTGCTGCCATATCAACAAACTGAACAGATTTGGGGTAAAGTAGAATTTAAATATTTAATATCCCCCTAGTTCGACAACCAAAGTGTTTTGTTTTTTTTTAGGATGTTTTTTTCTTAACTGTTCAGTATAGGAATAATTATTCAAATACTAAACAAACCACTTGGTTCATTTAGTTCAGGACCATGATGGAGAGGATGGAGGTCATGATAACAAATCCCAGCTGAAGCAGAATTTCAATGGGATTGTCGGTGGAAATGACAAACACAACAATTCTGCACCAGCAGATAACAGAACAGAATAGCAAGAATCTTCATATGGGTTCATTTAAATATCAATCTACATAAAGAAGACTTTGCAATTTCTTCCTTTGAGTAACTGCAGCAGTTTGAACTCCTTGTCCATCCAATGTGTTTCTCTGCAGGGGTAAATTCCTTTGGAAATATAAGTTCTCCCAACTAAGAGCTGGACCGCTGGTTTCTCTCAACATTCCTGACGTCCACCGAGCTGGACATGAGGACTTCAAGCTCGGTGGACACACATCTTCCTGCTGCATCTGTCAGGAGACCTTGATGCATTGTGGGGGTGGGAAGTGGGTGCTGTGTGGACATCTGAGCACATGTCAGTGTGGTTGTAGGGCTGTGTGTGTCGGTGTGTGTGACGGGGGTGGGGCAGCATCACTGTGGGAGACAGGCAGATGGGGATGGAAATGAGTAAGCAGAGAGCTCATGCTAATCTCCTCCTACAGCTGATCCACACACACACACACACACACAAACGCACACACATGTGACACTACAAATAACACACTGGATCAGGTCCAGTCTGAATGAGGCTCAGAAAGCCTGTGCTATGAAGCAGCATCATGGATCTCATTTATAATGAACACCATCTAAACCCAGCCCACCTTCAGCAACCTAACCGTTCATTTATTAGCATCAAGCTAAAAGCTTCTACCTGAGGACCGTGGAGCCCAACCGTGGGAGGAGAGGGGGAGCAGAAGGGGGTCGCAGCTTTATCTAAGGAGGGAAAAGGTCATGTGCTCACATGGGGATGGGTGGAAGGGGTGTGGTGGTTGGGGTGGGGAGAGGGTGGGGGTCAGTGGCTTTGCCGTCCTACACAAAAGATAGTCCCAGGCTGACGCAGCATAAAATAACCATCAGTCACCTCATGGGCTGTTTACCAGCTCTGAACTACATTACAGCCCTGGTTCCTGGAACTGACTGACAGACCGATGTTTCTTAAAGTAAAAAACTATCACTGAACTAACTAAAAAAAAAAAATAAAAAAAAACACACCTGGTTGGTTCAACGACAAAAGCTAAATCTGTTCTGAATTTTAATTTTACTTTTATTTTATTTTATTTTTTGTTTTATTGAGCAAAGAAAAATTAGTGCATAAAGAATGTGTTTAATATTGATAATCCAAAATGGCAGTAATTCACAGATAAATCTGTAATGTCAATTTAATCCACTAACCCTTGAACACACTGGATGTCTGAGAACATGAAAACTGGCAAAGATATTTTCATCCAAAGCGCTTTAGCATTTGCTACTACAGGTCAGACTTTCTTCTCCATCAATAGCTGCAGGAAGGCTTTAAGCTTCACACAACATGGAAGAACTCAGCAACGTGCTGGGCTCGGCATGCGGGTCGGCTCTAAAGGGGTCAAAGGTCTGTGGATGGAGCCGTTGCCACTGTAGCTGGGTCTTACACAGCCGCATGTGATTATGAATATTTCAAAGCTTCTTTCATTAAATAAACACAGCAGACCTCTCCTCCTACAGAAACATATAAATATTGAAAGGTCACAAAAACCTGTGTGTGTAGTTTCAAAGCGGGCCGTCAGGAGAAATGGCTGCCTTTACCACATAGAGGAGGTTCAGAATAGCAAAGAGCACAAGGAAGGTTGCACTGCAGCAGGAAGGTCACACTGCACTGCGATGCTGTGAATATTCTGACAGATAGGAATGAGTGGGCTCTTTAGGCTGAGATGGTTCACAACAACAACGCAGTGTACGGCCTGGGAGGCAGTTGGTTTTGAGTGGAGTGATAGAGAGGTGGGCTTTGTTCATACCTCTATCCCTGTCTGCTCCTCTGCTCTAACACTGACTAGCTACTGTCCCAGGCAGGTGGATCGATGTGGACCACTGTCTTCCAGGTGAGCGCTCACTGAAGCACTCCATGCGCTGCTACCTCCATCTATCTTTGGGGGTGGATGGAGAGGCCAACAGCCCAGTGGGGGGAACTGACAATGAGAACTTCCATTTTATTTCTCTTTAATCAAACCTCAGTAGTAGTACTCTGAATTTCCAAAGTTTTCAGTTCATCCCAAACTTCCTTAGCTTACTGTAAACATTCCAGTGATCGGTAGCAGTGATCCTCCAAGCCTTCTTGATGGCTTTCAGAGTTTTTCCTTGGTCCTTGGATCATTTTCAGCGTGCTGCATGACCATGTTCACAGAAACCTTTTCTGGATTGCTAACCCTCTAAAATCTATGAATCATTCAGGCATGAATCCATTTAATTCTGTTCAAAAAGTCCCAAGCAACTATTTCTTCTGGAGGCGAACCAATTGGCTGTTTCCTGTCAGATACGTAACATTTTTTTTTTTCTTTTACGTGAAATCAATCTTAAGTTAATTGTTTTAAGCACCATAACACATCAAATAGGAAGAGCGATGTAGAAGTTTGGAATCTAACAGACAAGGGAAGAATTACAAGAGAAGCATTAAAGCAAAACGTCCGATTATAGCTCTAGAGTTAAAGTAGATAGAGTTCTGCATTCTGATGTTTTTAATGATTTCATAAAGAGAAATCTGTTTTATCCCTGCCTGACATGCTGATTGGGGATTAAAGCTAGAGGGAAAAGAGACAAATTACAATCTGTGACCAACTGATTGGTTCACAGAATACCATCCATCCATCCATCCATCCATCCATCCATCCATCCATCCATCGCATCAGTGTTAAGTGATCAATGGGTGACAGCCTTCATTAAGACTCTAGTTTGAGTAAGAAAGTTTCCTGTTTCAGGAGAGATTTGAACGTTGTG
>NW_015115092.1:0-1867 GCF_001443285.1 Poecilia latipinna
ATGTTCAACTGGCGAACGATTCGGAGTAATGTTTCGTCCGAAACGTTACCCTCTGTGAGGGCACCTGTTCGGGGGGATACTCACAGGGGGATAAGGGTTAAAATGACTGATGAATGAATGTTTTACCTCACATTCAAAAAATAACATTTTTCAGATAAAAATATGGAATTTCAATTGTAAACAATTTCAATTGTAAACAATTGAAATTGTTTACAATTGAAATTCTGAAACATGAGTTAGAAAAACAAAATATGACTGTGGAATCAAAAATAAAATATAAGTAAGAGTGAAGAAATAATAATATGAATTGGGTAATTATTGAAGCCATTCAACTCTGTATTTATTTTATATTGATGTGCCACAGCAATCTGATTGGTCTGATTGGAGTTACTTGCTCCACGCTGGGATCTCACACAATTATTTGCTGAAGTTATTCTTTAAATACATTTAAAGAATAACACCTGGGCATAACACCGGACGCTTTGGAGCGTCTGGTTAGGAAGGCCATTCAAAAACCTTGGTAGAAATGGCGCGTTTAATTTCAGTCTCCATTACATACAGAACAGAGAAAACTAAAGAGAATGCAATGTTGAACCCATTTATAGTCTAAACAGAGGAGCCGGCAGTTTATCTTGAGAAAATAAATAAAGGTGAACAAGTTAATTAGATCGTAACATGCGCAGTTCGCTGCGGCTGCACAACCAACACTGCAAAGAATTAAACTTAACTCACCCTGTGGCTTTAACTAATGGATCTGAAGAAGTGACCCTCCTGCACCCAGAAGGAGAGCAGCGCTCAGAAGTGCGGCAGACATAACATCTGTCTGTTTCGGGGAAGTGAAATCACGGACAAAATAAAACATAAAATATAAAAAATCCTCGCACGCACAGGGTAAAAAAAGAAAAGTTTAATGGATCGGTTTGGATCAGACAGATCCAACTGCCCGATGAACAAGCGCAGATCTCTGCAGATGCGAACCAGGAGGAATTTGTGAAGCTGTGCGTTCAGACCCCAGCAGGTGAAGTGCTGGTAATTTAAGTGGAATCGTTTAATTTCATTTATTATAAGTTATTGGGGCAAAAGTCAGTGGTTTTTGTCTCTACCGAGAAAAACCACGGCTGCGGACCGGTCCAAGTCCTGACCGGTTGGCGGTAATAAAAAAGGTTGGGGACCACTGACGTCAAGGACGTTTATTTGAGTCAGGCGGAGTAAAGAGATTTGCTTCCTCTGGTAAACATCTCCTAGGCTTTCTGTGGTCAACTGTTCTTGTATGTTGCATTTGTAAAATGATTTTGCTTCCATCTACAGTTTAAAGGTTTGTTGGCCAATCAAGAGCAGGAAAATGATTGTCCTTGAACCTTTTTTTGTTTTTGGTATTTTTAGCAGAGTAGGCAAATGTCAAGGCCTGATGGGAAATGAAATCATCATCTCTGTAAAGTTTGTCATCAGAAGGAAGCATAAAGTTCTTTAAAATGATCTGGTAGATGGTTGAGCTGACTGGACTTCAGTAAACCCCATAGACCGACACCAGGAGCAGACATGGCAACCCAAACCATCCCACTTTAAGCAACATTGATTCTTTGCTTCTCCACTCTTCCTCCAAACTCTGGGACCTTGATTTCCAAAAGAAATTAAAACTTTGGACCAGTCAGCAACAGTCCAGCTGTTTGTCCTCTGTAGCCCAGTTAAGATGTTTCTGACTTTTGTCTCAGCATCGTGAGGAATGTAAAGTTGTAGGATCTGTCTGCACACAGTCGTGGAATTTAATCACAACAACTTATGGTATTACATTATGAATCAGAAACTGAAAACTATTCATGTGACATCAAGTCACTGTTTTTGCCATGTGCTGTGCTTCGTTACATGC